>NW_027508919.1:470000-507500 GCF_051911475.1 Siphateles boraxobius
TAAAAACATAAATGCTGGGTTGTTTCAACACAATATAAACAAACCCAGCCATTGGGTTAATTCTTTTAATTAAATTAAAATCACAATTTTTACCCAACGATTGGGTTCGTCCATATTTGACCCAGATTTGCATTTTTTTAGAGTGTAACTTAATAATATCTTTTTTTATTTTTTATTTTTATTTTAAAGTGTATCATATTCAAACACCATGATTTTTATACACTAAAAGTTATAAAAATAAAATACTTTACAATAAGGTCCCATTAACTTATAATGAACTATACATTTTTATTGCATCTTTGTTAACTTTAGTTAATAAAAATATAACTGTTCATCGTCAGTTCATGTAAGCTCATGCAGATGCATTCAATAATATTAACAGAAACAACTTTTGATTTTAATCATGTATAAGTAAAGGTTAAAATTATCATTAACTATGATAAGTAAATGATTAAGTATTTTTTCATGTTAACTAACTAATGTTAACAAACTGAACCTCATTGTAAAGCGTTTTGGAAAAATGAAGTTTAAAGGGTTTCATGAAATTGTAAAGAGTAAAACAAATGATTTTTTCATGATAATATAAAATAAATAAGAGAACAAGCATTCCCCAAATTAAATACTTAGGCCGTGTGTCCACCAAAGCGTAGTTTCCAATTGTTTTCAATGGGAGCTCCGCGTTTTTTAAACAGCTCATCACTGTCACTTTTTACCCAACCGTCCAATCACAGTGGAGGAGGGGCGGGACTAATACCACATTGACCAACCGCCACATTCTGCATGTTCAACCTCAACAGATGACAACAACAAGCATAATAACGGAACAAAGTGTATGTGAATCCTAACTTTTAATTTACATATAGAAATGTAATTGTTGGTTTTCATGAATGTGAAAATTTATTTTATAAACCTTATTTTTCTGTTAGCTAAATTTCACATTCAGCAATGCAAATTTTCTAAGTCCAGTCCTCTTTTTTTAAGATTTAAACTTGAAATGAAAATGTATTTTGAATCTATTGAGTTCTCAAAAAAGCTATTCGTTCGGTTCACATGACGTCACTGTAGCTTTGCGCCGCCATCTTGACGACCGGCGGTCTCAGTAATGCCTGCAATATGTTGTGCAGTTGGCTGCAACAACAGCCGAAAGAGGAACCCCGAACTGGTATTTTATTCTATACCAAAAGAAAAGGATAGAAGAAATGTCTCATAGTGTATGAATGTCTAATATTGTATCATGTCTCATCTTTCTGTGCGCACACACCCGAGCCGAAGCGTGCAGTCATAGACTCCTATACAGCGCGCGAGTAATGAATTGAGCTCTAATTTTTCACGGCCGGAAAATTATCAAGCTCATTTTTTTTTATCTTGCGATTAATTGATTTATTGACTATCACGACAGGCCTAATCCAGATTAATGACAGCTAGCCGTGAGCCGTGGCTAACAGCTGGCAAGCTACCAGCTGAGCCACTTTGCTAGCTAACAACTCGCTGCCTAGTCAGAGCAAACTACCACCAAAATCATACATTTGAATTTATTTTATAATACCAAAATTTCCCATGATTAAAGATAAATCCTCGGTGGCCAGGTGCCGCACTTTTACGTTTGTAACCCATCCAGCCACAGCATATTGATACGCGTCTGTACTCTTTGAAAGCCTTCAAGCGATCCCCACGGTATGAAGGGGTTATGCACAAGGTAAATATATATATCATGGAAGGCAAATTGGGGTAAGTGATAAAGGACAAAAGAAAACTGGGGCTAACAAATAAGGATCGGAGTCTAAAATTAAAATTTTATCCATCTATCTCTGTCTATCTCTCTCCTTCAAATGGGCAGTTTGGGCGGCGCCGGGCGAGATCGGTCGTCAATATGGCGGCGTTTTATTTCTAGTGACGTAGGTGGCATCTATGAATAAGAACAATGGCTGCGTTTAAAGACTTGGCACTTAATCTGGATTAAAAAGATTGAAGGAACTTAATCTGGACTGAAGAACTCTGTTGTATTATGTTATAACAATGACAATAATTGTTGTTGATGTATTTTTGTTTTTGTTGTTGTTGTTTTCTTTCACGAGCATTTAATAAAAAAAATAGGTCCCACTTTATATTAAGTATGTACTTACATCGAAAAATAAGTACAATGTACTTATTGTGTTCAGGTTGTATTGTAAAACACTTTTGCTGCTATTGAGGAGTGAAACGGGTGAGGTTAGGGTCAGGTGTGTGTGATACGGGTGAGGTTAGGGTCAGGTGTGTGTGATACGGGTAAGGTTAGGGTCAGGTGTGTGTGATACGGGTAAGGTTAGGGTCAGGTGTGTGTGATACGGGTGAGGTTAGGGTCAGGTGTGTGTGATACGGGTGAGGTTAGGGTCAGGTGTGTGTGATACGGGTGAGGTTAGGGTCAGGTGTGTGTGATACGGGTGAGGTTAGGGTCAGGTGTGTGTAATACGGGTGAGGTTAGGGTCAGGTGTGTGTGATACGGGTAAGGTTAGGGTCAGGTGTGTGTGATACGGGTAAGGTTAGGGTCAGGTGTGTGTGATACGGGTAAGGTTAGGGTCAGGTGTGTGTGATACGGGTGAGGTTAGGGTCAGGTGTGTGTGATACGGGTAAGGTTAGGGTCAGGTGTGTGTGATACGGGTGAGGTTAGGGTCAGGTGTGTGTGATACGGGTAAGGTTAGGGTCAGGTGTGTGTGGTACGGGTAAGGTTAGGGTCAGGTGTGTGTGATACGGGTGAGGTTAGGGTCAGGTGTGTGTGATACGGGTAAGGTTAGGGTCAGGTGTGTGTGATACGGGTGAGGTTAGGGTCAGGTGTGTGTGATACGGGTAAGGTTAGGGTCAGGTGTGTGTGATACGGGTGAGGTTAGGGTCAGGTGTGTGTGATACGGGTAAGGTTAGGGTCAGGTGTGTGTGATACGGGTAAGGTTAGGGTCAGGTGTGTGTGATACGGGTGAGGTTAGGGTAAGGTGTGTGTGATACGGGTAAGGTTAGGGTCAGGTGTGTGTGATACGGGGGTGAGGTTAGGGTCAGGTGTGTGTGATACGGGTAAGGTTAGGGTCAGGTGTGTGTGATACGGGGGTGAGGTTAGGGTCAGGTGTGTGTGGTATGGGTCGGTTTAAGTGTAGGTTAAGGTGTAAGGGAAGGGTCAACAGTGTAATTTTCTACTATTTACAACTGTAATTACATGCAGGTATTTTCAAAATATAAGTACAATGTAAAAACATGTATGTACACAATAAGTCCATTGTAACAAATTATTAATTTCAATGTAAGTACATAGTAGTTAAAGCCACTTAATATAAAGTGGGGCCAAAAAAGAACTAAATAACGGAACAAAATAATTTAAAACATGAGCCAGAAAAAATTACATTGTACCGACATTTTAATATAGAATCAACACAGAAACAAAACACTGTATGTGTGAAATGTGAATATCGCGGATATTCTGTATCATAACAAGCAAAGTGTCTCAACCGGAAAAAAAAATGCTGCACTGCCTGTTTCAGCTGGCTAAAAACACGTCATTTATAATTTATAACATTTATAACTAGTCATTTATAACTAAAATGTAGTAATATACGCTGTAAATAAAGTTGCTGCCTTAAAATTTTAAGTACATCAACTTTGATCTTTAAGTCATCTCAACTCAAATTACATTAAACTGACTTAAAAAATGAGTTGAATCTTGTATAAAAGTTTCAAATGGCTATACTTATTTTGATGAGTTAAAACAATTTAAAAACACATGTTGTCATAACTTATTGATCATATCATTTTTGGGCCATATCCGGGCTATATAATCTATTCTAAGCACATCAAAAAATATTATACAAACAAGCCACTACTGTATCAATATCCTGAATGTTTGGTACTTTCTGTAAGTGTATGAATAGATATCTAGGTTTTGTTTGAAAGTTATGATGATTCATTCAGACGATTCGTCTCAAGCAGACAATAATAGACGGCGAGACTGTTTCATAATTTTGGAAAATTTACATTTTTGAGACGCCGTTTTAGTTCTGGTTTTAGAGAAAGTACATCAGTCTGGTGCTGCTCAATTGTTGTGATTCATACGGCTTGAAGATAAAACGTTCAAGCCGCCAATAAGCAGTTTTATAGACACTAAAAACAAAGATTGGTTGCACTAAAAATAGGAGGGACGTTAGAGATGGACATAAAAAACCCATCGGTCGATCGATCCCACCTTCAGATATGGAGCCAGCGATGAAATTTCATCACCTTGACGCACATCGCTTTACCATTTCCTACTTTCCATTCAGAATTTATAGTGTCTGAAACTTGTAAACAAACTTTCACCTCGATGCAAGCGGATCCACCAACGCCTCTGTAGTTCGCAGAGGGCTTGGAAAAAGAGCAGTGACTAAAATCCTGTTTATCACACAGGTATTTTTTGCACTATTTGATTAGTGGAAATGTCATTTAGTTGCTTGCTGTGAGGATTCAGCGGCCTGTATTAAGGGTCTGGTGGTGCAGTGTGTGTTTGCGGCTTCACTTTTAGACTTAAAGAGCAAAATCACTTTTACTGATCCCTTAGTCATTAGGGTTCGCATTCAGTCATTTCATTCAGGCATCATTCATTTCCGTCACATTGATTGAGTCATACTTGTGGCACGTTGATCTCGGGTGTTTCTGCTCTCACAGGCCTTCAGACGCATGTTTACTCATCTAAACAGACATATCATAGATGCACTTTTGTGTTAAATACTAAATAATATATTATAATACTGCATATGGAACTAGAATTTGCATTTTAAGACAAAAAATTACATTATTACACTGTCAAAATGATATGATCAATAAGTTATAACATGTTTATACATTGCTTTAACTCATCAAAACAAGCAATTTTTTTTTATAAGTTATACAAGATTTACTAATTTTTTTAAGTCAGTTTAATGCAATTCAACTTCATGGAGCCCTTTAAACTCCTTTTATCCAGCAAAACGCTTTACAATGAGGTTCAGTTTGTTAACATTAGTTAGTTAACATGAACATAATCATTTACTAATCATAGTTTATGTTAATTTTAACCTTTACTAATACATAATTCAAATCAAAATTTGTTTCTGTTAATATTATTTAATGGATCTGAGCTGACATGAACTGACAATGAACAGTTATATTTTTATTAACTTATGTTAACAATGATACTATAACAAATGTATAGTTCATTATTATGAAAGTATTTTATTAAAGTATTTTATTGGTCTAAAAAAATTTGCACCCCACCAATTTCTCATTTTATCCATCGTTCAGTGTATAAAAATCATAGTGTTTGAATATGATACACTGTAAAAAAAACTATTTTTATTATTGACAACAAAGTTATGACAACATATGTTTTTACATTGTTTTCAACTTTTTTTTGTATAAGTTATACAAGATATACTAATTTTTATTAAGTCGGTTTAATTTAATTTAAGTTGAAATGACTTAAACATCCAAGTTGATTGTACTTAAACATTTAAGGCAGCATAGGCTAGAGTGTAGTGGTATTTGCGTCACTTTTAACTTAGGGTTAGGGATTTTACCCTAAATATTAAAGCACAATAAAGCAAAATTTGTGGACGATACTTCAAATGATGTTATTGGAAAAAAACGGCCACCCTTATTTCTAGGTACATCAGAACAACGTTGAAACCATAAGATTTTCAGCAAACTTGTCTGGTTGATTTTTGCATTTTCTGATAGATTTTTATGTTTATAAATGAAGTTATATATATATATATTTTTATACATATTTTTAAGTGTAATTTAGACTCCTGACATTTTTAGATTTTAATTTAAACATTATTTGACATTATTCGATCGACTTCTTAGGTTTTATGTATTTGTGGGACAGTTAAAAATGAAACTGTTGTGCAGTCAGGTGATTCTCAGTTCAAGACTCGCACTTTTGACTTTTGATTCATCTTGGACTTGAAATGGCAATACACAACTTGTGTTGTATTTGGTGTTTAACGAATGTTGTGATTTATTGTAATTGAATGTTGTCCATTGCTGGCTGAAAAATCCCACAACATGTGGTTCTGGAGGAACTTTTTTCAGTTTCGTCTTGCTCAAAACTATAGAAGGTGGCAAATAAATGTGACTTGAAGTGAAATTTCCTAAACCCATTTTCATGATTTTCTGAAATGATTAATGTTAGCAGTATCATAGATACCAACAGTTTTCCTGAGCTGAGATGTGTCTGTCCAGTTTCAGAAATGATCTAATGTTTGGGCCGTGTTTGTTTAATCCCTTAAAGTCCCCCAGTAGTCAATAATTGTATTACTTACAACTCATCTCTGATCACCAAAATGACATATTTAAGTTTTTTTCCTGTGAAAAAAATTTCTTCGTGCCTTAAAATAGCTTGAATGTAACTACGCCCTTGCTTCATTTAATATACGTGGACCCATGAATATGCTAATTAGCCCCGCCTCTACTCACTCACAGCAGCTCAGAGATCCACTCTGTCAACTCTTACTGAGGGAAACTCTGCCCAATGGTCTCGCTCTTTACAACGTCGGACACATAACGTGATAAATATGATTAGCCTTTTGTTTGACTATATTATCAAACCGCTAATAATGTGTTGCTAATGTTACACAAACCATGTTCCCGTTCGCATCTCAGAGTCAGACAGCTGCCGTCTAACAATCATCAGAAACGCTTTGAACAACTCAGAACGTCAGTGGAGAAAGGCATATAGTTCATCATAACATCGTAATATACATCATACACTCGCTTTATTGCTAAATCTGCCCGATCTTTCATATCAACAGAAAAATATACCGGGATAACCTGGCATCTCTCATGACTCCTCTGCTAATTGGCTGTTAATGAAATGCTAAACCCCGCCGGCACGTTGATCTGATTGGTTACAAGGTAGTTTGTGACGTCAGAAACACCAGCGATTTCAAACCGTGTTTTTGAGACTGTCTTTGATTCACTGCAGTTTTAAGGCGAAAATACTCAGCAATGCTGTTGATTAATTAAAAACAACACATACGATATATATATATATATATATAAACAACATTAAAAGCTGGATTTTCACTACTAGGGGGACACATATATATAGTGTCTACAAAGTTGAGGAAGTTTTTATGCCAAACCCCCAACATTTGGTTATGAAAAGGATTTTTCCACTTTAAGATGCACTAGGATTTAAAACTGTAGACAGCGGACAAAATTCTGTGTCTCAAAAGGACATGTTTACATGTTTCTATATCCATATATATATATATATAAAAACATATATACTTTTTATTCTCATGCATTTTTCACTTCTGGGCCTGGTCACTATAGACACTGTGCAGACACTGACAGGACAGATGCAAATATATTTTTATTTAATAGTTTACAAAACATGTATAGATTAAAATATTTTTACAACCTTGTAAAAAAAAGAAAAGAAAGCGACACAAAACAACACTTTAATTCCCTTATAGATATAATAGCTTTAGTGACGGTTACGAGGGATTCAGTACAGACTGGTCTTTTTCATGATCCGTAGAAACTCCTGCTCATTAATCTCTCCATCGCCGTCTCTGTCGGCCTCGTCGATCATTTCCTGTTTGAAAAAAAAAACATGTTAAAAAACAATCTTCAAAAACATGTTCTGTTTCCTAAAGATGTCAGCTGTTCCTCCATGATGAGGGACCTTATCTGATCTTATGTCATTAACTACCCACTGTTTCTTAGGAGAGACCGATCTGACGTTTACACACAGTGTGTTTCCCACATCTGAAGCAGACACACACCTGTAACTCCTCGTCTGTGAGGTTCTCCCCGAGCTCTTTGGCCACTCGCTTCAGATTTTTGAAAGATATTTTGCCTGTGCAGTCGTCGTCGAAAAGCCTGAAAGCCTTCAGGATTTCTTCTTTTGAATCCTTCTCACTCTGTTGTGAAAGATAAATGTCACACAAATCGATTTAGTGTAGGAGTTAGCAGTATGACCAAAATCACAGAATGAGTTATACATCACAGTAACGGCATACAGCGTCAAGATTTTTATTTTTGCTGGGAATTTAAAGGGTACACTGTATACATTTTTGGTTCAAAATTAACTAAAATTAACTAAATCTTACAAAACAATTCACTATGATAAACATTTTTATATAATCCAGGGTTATTATTGTAAACTAAAACTATTAAAAACATTTCTGTTCGCTGAAATTAACTAAAATAAAGTATTAATATAAATTAGGGGTGTAACAATATATCGTGTCACAATATATTGCAATACAAAAATGTATCAATATGTATGGTGGATAATGACAATATATATTGTATAGTTCACCCAAAATTAAAATTTCTGTGTGAGAATTTTTTGTAAAGTTTACAGAGTTTTAGTGTCAGTACTACATCAAACTACTAAAATGTTGAATATAATGTATAATAATGCAATGGGGATATATTTGTGGGTACTGATAATGCCAAATGTCTGATGTTACCAGTAAAAATATATATTTAAATATATATACATTTAATTATATCTAGCCAGTGACAGAGTGCAAGCATATTCGTCTAAAATGATTCTGTATTTTCAGCTTCAGAATCATGAATATGTTTATTCTGGTGTCTCTATTGTCGTGTGCATTGGGTTATCAGGACCAAGTTCAAGCATATTCATTTACACACACAATGTAATATCAATTTTAGCATTTTAACCAACAGTCCATTTTTTGTTAACCTTTTACCATATGTCTTGGAGTATCGCAATAATATCGTATTGGGAGTTCAGTATCGCATTATGTATTGAATCGTGACACGAGGGTATCGTTACACCCCTAATAAATATTATAAATATTAGTTTAAAAACTAAATGAAAATTAGAAATGTGGCAATAAACTGAAATGAGTTGAAGTTGAAGCACTAAAATTATTAACTGGAAACACAGAAAAACTAATTAAAATCGAACCTAATTAAAGCTGCAAGCAGCGATGAAGAGGGCCAGAGCACCCGTGCCACCACCAACCGGCGGTTTTAGGAAAACAGAGCAATGATAATAAATATAGGAGGACTATGTCAAAATATTTGTATTTGCCACACTTCCTGCTACCAGCAGGTGGCGCTATTGCTATAACCAAATATGAGCGTGGTCATGTGTTCAGGACAGGACTCTTATCAAACATGTGAAGTTTGGATGAACCCTGCCAAGTTCATCGCTTCCAGTTGTGTTTAGGGCTATGCTCCAAGATACTTTTTAGTAGGTATTGGGTTATTACATGTATGTACCGAATTTAGTCCACGTACGTGAAATGTAGGTCCAGGGGCAATTAGTCGAAATATTTGTTTGCCCAACTTTTTACCCATTTGCCCCACCCAATTCTGAAACCCATATCAGATGTAAATTTCGCACCCGTGCTACCACCACCTGGCGGTTTTAGGAAAACAGAGCACGGTGGGCAGTATGTAATGATAATAAATATAGGAGGACTATGTCAAAGGATTTGTATTTGCACACTTCATGCTATCAGCAGGTGGCGCTATTGCTATAACCAAATATGAGCATGGTTATGTGTTCAGGACAGGACTCTTATCAAACATGTGAAGTTTGGGGCAGATCGGACATTGTATGCCTGAGTTACTGCAGGCTGTCCGTGGTTGCCTATCAACATCGGAACTGCAAGCAATATTGAACTATATGACATATTCATGCACAAATCACCAAAAGGCTGAAATTGGGTGTACATTTGTCAGGCCGCCAAGGGCACACTCTTCGACGAAAACTCAAGATCTTCGCAATTTAACGTCGCAAAGGCCTTTAGATTACACTCACCAAATTTGAAGAGGATCAGATCAAAACTGTAGGTGGAGTTCGTTAAAGTACAACGTCTGGAAATGGCAAAAACTACACAAAATCTGAGAGGAAATTCAAAATAGCTGACTTCCTGTTGTGTTTAGGGCTATGCTCCAAGAGACTTTTTTGTAGGTATTTTGTCATTACATGTATGTACCGAATTTCACACCTGTACGTCAAACGTAGAGCCGGGGCAATAATGTAGGGGGCGCTATTGAGCCATTTTGCCCCACACATTTGTCAGGCCGCCGAGAGCACACCCTTCGACGAAAACTCAAGATCTTCGCAATTTAACGTAGCAAAGGCCTTTAGATTACACTCACCAAATTTGAAGAGGATCAGATCAAAACTGTAGGAGGAGTTCGTTAAAGTACAACGTCTGGAAATTACGAAAAATGCACAAAATCTAGGAGGAAGTTCAAAATAGCTGACTTCCTGTTGTGTTTAGGGCTATGCTCCAATATACTTTTTTGTAGGTATTGGGTCATTACATGTATGTACCAAATTTCATACCTGTACATGAAACGTAGAGCCGGGGCAAAATGTGGGGGCAATAATTTACAGAATTTGCCCCACCCAATTTTGAAAACCATATCACACGTAAATTTTCACCACTTCTGAAGCGTGTGCAAAATTGCATGAGTTTTCGAGCATGTTTAGGCCCTCTGAAAAGCGATTAATTTAGGAGAAGAAGAAGAAGCGTAATAATAATAAACGGAGCAAAAACAATAGGGTCCTCTCACCATCGGTGCTTGGGCCCTAAATAGCTATATTTAAATAAAAACAAAATAAAATCATAATAAAATGATAAAAGCACAAACGAAATTACAAAAAAATTACCTAAAATTATAAAACATAAAAACTAAACATATAAAAATAAAAGCTAATTGAAAAATCAAAAAATGTATAAACCTATAGTTAAACTAAAATAACACTGAAATAATGCATATTACATGACCATGTTAAATCCTATTTTTGGATTATCTATTAAATGAAATACTTTATATACTAATTTAATTTAAGTTGCGAACTTGATGTACACAAACCAAAATATCAAATTAATCTTTTTTTTTCTTTTCTTTTTTTTAGAAGTCAGTGCAAAAACAGCTTAAAAAAAGACTGAAACAGTGAAACTAACATTATAAAATGTATAGTTTCAATTCAATTCAATCCACTTGGAGGAGCCACTTCTGAGCTTCTGTAAACTACAACTCTTCATCGGCTTGTTTGGGACTCGTTTCTTCCCTGCTCTCTGAACATATATTCTACGGTGGTATTACACAAATTCCAGAGTGGGAAGTCTAATGGGTTCACATCACATTAATGAGAAATGGGTGACGTCATCATCAGGTGTACTACAGTGGTTAGCTCTCAGACTTACCATTTTCTGTGTCATCATAGAAAGGAAATCATTGAAGTTGATAACGCCCGATGCTTCTTTATCAATATCAGCGATCATCTTTTTTATTTCTTCTTTCTTTGGCTCAAACCCCAGAGCTCTCATAGCAACCTATGGCAACAAGTCAAGTAGCCTGTTAGTAGTATATACAGTACGATGCCTGTGAAAACCAGCATGTTTGGACACACATTTGAACTGATTTATGTTTCGTCTCATTTTTAAACCTTTTTTCTCTAAAGGCTTCTACTTAAGGAAAGACAATATAGGCAAAAACATTTATCATTCGCCTGATTTTATATATAACATTTTATTCCTAAAAACATGGTGAAATTGTTTTTTTTTTCTGGCTGTTGACAGTATTTTCTGATTTATGGAGAGATAAAAATTAAAATCCAAAACTAATGTCAACAAAATGAAACAAGAATTTTGAACCTGGTTTTACCCACGTTTATCGTGGAATTATGACTTATGCAAACTGTGCACATTTAATTACACAATCTCTCATTTGCATATTTAAACATAACATTTCAGAAAACTTATAATGCAAAAAAATGTGTGTAATTCCTAATGTAATCAATCAACAGGGGAAGAATTGTGATGTCTATTAGTTAATTGTTTTACTGTAATAACCAGTAGTGTCTTAAAGGGACAGTTCACCATAAAATGAAAATAGTCATAATTTACTCACCCTGCTGTTGTTCTAATGCCATATGCTGTTCTTTCTTTAAAGCCTCAGAAGGAGACTTTAAAAAAAAATGTCTCGTCCATATAATGGGTAGCGACCGGTATCAAGCTTTTTTTTTTTTTTTAAAGACGCAAAAGTATCACAGAATGATCCGATGTTACACGTGTCGTATATATTCCAAGTGTTCTGGAGTTATACGATAGGCTTTTGTGGAAAACAAACCGAAATTGAATGTATAATTAAATAAAGATCCTGAGCTTGTCCGTTGATCTTGACTCCGACTCGCGCAGAAAAACACACAAGTTATTAGAAATCAAGATTAATAATAATAACACGACATGAAATACAACGCCTAGAAATCCCTTAAAGTATCTGTTTACTCTTTTCACTGAGTTAAATATCACTGATGTTCTTGTTACGATGAACACAACGGATATATTCACCTCAGAGAAGGTGCATGGATTGTATTTTATGTTGTGTATTTATTAATCTTGATTTCTCCCAGCTTGAGTGTTTTTCTGTGTGAGTTGGAGTGACTGCAGCACTAATAGAGTCAACAGAAGATCAACGGACAAGCTCAGGATCTTCGTTAAATTATACATTCAATTTCAGTTTGTTTTTCACTAAACCCTATCGTATAACTCCAGAACACTTGGAATATACGACACGT
This sequence comes from Siphateles boraxobius, assembly GCF_051911475.1. Lineage (NCBI taxonomy): Eukaryota > Metazoa > Chordata > Actinopteri > Cypriniformes > Leuciscidae > Siphateles > Siphateles boraxobius. The sequence continues at coordinate 482,563 of NW_027508919.1, forward strand.
TTGACATCAGATAATTCTGTGATACTTTTGTGCAGTGGTGTAGTCTAGTTTTTTGTAGTGAGTATACTGTGATGTACCAGCCCAAACCCCCCCCCCCCCCTCGCCTAAATGCCCGCCCGCCACCAACACCACCCATTTTCTACTGTTTAGTGTTAATCGCCATCTAACTCAGCCAGTAAAGAGCTACATTTAGCCTTAGATGTTATATGAATATGGTCCCTGAAGCACAGGTTTTATCAGCTGACAATTAAAAGACTTAAACATTATAAGCACAAATAAAAATTTACTTTTTAAAAACTTGTGTGATATACCTTTAAAATTATGTTTTAATAGATTTGATTATTATTATTTTAAAAAGTACATCTTACTATGCAATTTGTTTCATAATTCCCTCGAGTTACTTTATTTATCTCTACAAACTTTTGTTTTGGTGGGTTGTAAATTAAAGCCATTTGAGCTTCTGTGTGTTTTAATAAACTATTATTACTATGATTATTATTAGGCCTACTTGAAGTATAATCTACTGTGCAATAGTAATATATTTCTGTTATATTTTCTTCAAGTTATACAAAACTTTGATTTTGACAGGTTGTCATGAAGACTTTAAAGTTTGTGAGTGTGTATATGATACGAATGAATGACGATAGTTTTATCAATTGAAATGGTACAATTCTTGTGAAGTGACTTTCATAAAAGCTCTGCAATGAAGTTCAAATGTGTGCATGTCCTCCTCATAGACGCTGAAAACACCACGAGTGTCACGCGCGCGTCAGTGTGTAGAGCACACATTGAGCGCTCATTCACAGAAACACGCAGAACATTCAGAGTTTATTTCAATAGCAGTCTTTTTGAGCTTTAATATTCATAGTAGTACATATCGAGATTTGATTCATTGTATCATTACTTTTGATTTATTCATAAAAAATGGCCAAATTGCGTGACGTTCCGCTTTACAGTAGGCTAAATTACATTTGTTGCTGTATTCCGCGATTCGATCCGTGTCGCTGCGCAAACACAGACGTCACGGCGGGGTGAATTTATGAATGAAAGTTCTTTCACAAAACGATGTTGTTATGAATCCTCACGCTTTTTAAAGTGGGTATACGGAGATCTTTGACATTTCCTAGTGGGCATACGGCGTAAACCTACGTATCACGTAGACTACACCACTGCTTTTGTGTCTTTTTTAAAAGCTTGATGCTGGTCTCTTTTCACTGCCATTATATGGACGAGCGTGAGCAGGACTTTATTTTTTAAATTTCTCCTTTTGTGGTCATAATGGGCATACGACATTAGAACAACAGCAGGGTGAGTAAACGATGACTTAATTTAAAGGCATTTTAGGGTGAACTATCCCTTTAAATGCTTGAAATTAAATTTGAAGACAAAAATAAATTATGCCTGTAAATAAATCTGCTAACAAAACTGCAGAATAGTCTTTAAATATTTGACATTTTGTGTCAATAAATAATTCAAATTTCTGTTAAAAAGTAATAATAGACTATTAAAGATAAAAGTAATAAAATTCCTGTTATTGATAATTATTTGAGATTATGCAGGTGGCCTCATGGTAAAATTCATTAGCCAGATTAAGATTAGTCACTCAGATGGCATTTTACGATTAGGTCATTTCTAGATTTACCCACTTCCTCAGTTTAGATGCTCTTTATCTATAGCTAACATGAGTGATACAGGTCTCAAACCCTTTCTACCTTCAGTTCCTTCACATCTATGGTTCCAGACCCGTCTGTGTCGAACAGATCGAACGCCTCTTTGATCTCCTGCTTTTGTTCCTCTGTCAGCTCTGGTTTGGGACCTGCTCTCTTCCGCTGGTTCACTGTGGCACTGGGTTTCCTGAAGCTGGAAGCCTTGTAAAAAATGAAGAAAGAGAAAGATTCAGCCATGCTTCCAACAGAGGGCGAGTTTTGTTTGAAATGATCATAAAATAATCATAGAATCAGACTATAAAATGAACTAAAAATACTGTCCCTGTTGCAATAAAGGAGGAATAACAGATATGACTGACCACATCCTAAATATTCCCTATCCTGTGTTTCTTTTTGTATATTGTATGTACTGTATTTCAGCATGTTTTATAATTATCTGCACACTTGCACTATATAGACTATTCTAAAAAATGTTTGGATATTCAAAGACCTGTTCTGCGTTATCTATATATATATATATATATATATATATATACACATATACATACACACATATATTTAATAAAACAGATATTTTATATAACTTATATGTTTATAGCAATAGAGCATATATTTAATGTATATGTGTGTGTGTGTGTGTGTGTGTGTATATATATATATATATATATTTTAAATTATTTTTCTTGCAGGGATAAATAAAGGTTAATCACGTTTGCATAAATTCTGTTACTTGGTAACTTAATCTGTATTTGGTGTAGGAAGTAAGAACTGGATTAGGTTTTCATAATCACACATTTAATTAATCAAATTCAGGCAAACACATTTACTGTACAGTTTGGAATATGTGTGCGCCTCAATAAATATGTATAACGTTAAATCATAATATTAAATAAATCGCATTGTTTTCGCCATTCATCTCAACAAATGAAGTGAACGACAGTCTGTTGGTTTCCATGAGAACGCTAACGTTAACAGCTTAGGCTAACAAACAGCGCATTAACCTTTTAACTAGTTTATCCTGACGTGAATTCATTCACAAAGTTTTAAAAGTAACCTAAACTATACTTACCATCTCGAAAGTATTAGCAGAACCAAACCACAGCTTTACAACTTGCGTGATCTGTTAGTAAACAAGAGAAGGAAATGCTGTCGTTGGTTTCCTTGAGCGCGTTTGGATGGGCGTGGCGTCTGAGTAAGTGACAGCAGATTGATCCAATAGAATGTGTAGCTACTCTTTGAATTACGTATTCCACCAATCAAACTTGAGCAGGCGGGGTATGTTAGATGTAATTGACAGTTTGGTTAGTTTGGCGTTCGTCTCTTAGCAACGAGCCTGGCAGGCGTAGTAGTGCAGTGCGCATGAGCATTTCAGAATATGGACACGGTTGTAAACAATACAGCTCTGCGTTTAAGGTTTGTAGTTTTGGTTTGATTAGAGCATTATATACGATAGCGTTAGTTTATGTGACTCGAATTTGATCCCCAGATAGTTTAAATGCTTTGTTGTGCCTGCATAATATAGAACAGAAGCTAATTTGCTAAGAAGACATTTCTGGATACATAATCTCGACTATGTTGTACAGACAGTCTATTTACTTTGTGCAACATCCAGGTAACTTTGCTTTATTAAATATAAAATCGTGTCTTAAAGAATAATTAATATTCATAAAATAATATCGATACGACTGTACTTACACTATCAGACGAGAACATAAAAATTAACTGAGTTTTATAATGACACTATTGTCTTCTGTAGAGCTGCTGTTTAAGTTGTTTCATAACTGAAAATGTTTGCAACATTAACACTGTAATTTCCTGTTACAAACAATCAGTATAAAGTGTTAGATGTAAACTGTTAATGTATGGCACTGTCATAAAAGTGTAAAAATTCTGTGTTTTTCTACAGGATTTGCTTTGGGGCCTATATTTTACATTGGACATACAATTGACAGACTCAAAACAGTATAGTTATAATAGAAAATGTCATTTTAAGGTTTCATGCTTTAAGCAGCCAGTAATTTATCACAACAGAAACTGTTTATTCCAAGTGAAAGATTAATTTGATTGGAAGATATTGCAATTATTGTCTGCTTCCCTTTAGTATTTAGCTAAATATATGTATATAAGTAGGCTATATGTTTAGTTACATTGTATTATTTGCATTAAGCATTGTTTTCTTCTTCTACCCACAGCCTTATCTACACACAATTTAATTATCTAAAAAGACAATTAGCCCAAAAACCTGCAAGTGTTTGGTAAAAATGGGCTATAATAATAACATTACGTGTGCTGATATGAATATTTACGTTATATTTCATGACCTGAAATGTTGAAAAAAGTTTTAAAATGTTGAAGGTAACGTAGAATAGAACATTGAAGATTTAATTTTTTTTATTTGATGTTTTTTTATACAAAAAAACCTTGCAAATTATACATTTCCAAATTATTAAGTCTGATAAAGGGTTACAAAAATCCCTCAAAAAGAAGTGAAAGACTAAATTATTAAACTTTGGTTAATTTTTACTTAGGCTATGTATTATGGTTAGTTGCATTTTATTATTTGCATTAAAAGATTTTTCTATACAATTAGCCCAAAAAACTGAAAGTGTGTTGGTAAAAATGGGCTATAATAAGACCATTACGTGTGCTGTTATAAATATTTACAGTATATATCTTGCCCTGAAATGTTGAAAAATAATGAAAATGTTGAAGTTGACAGAATATTTTATTTTTTTATTAATTGTTTTATTTGATGTGATCAATTTTGTCGAGAATAGTGAATAGAATCATAAACATATGATATAAATCTCATCAAAACTCAACATATGATACAAATGTGCTGAATATAATGATTTTAAACAGATATGCACCCAATCTCACACACAATAGGCCTACAACACATATCCATCATCTCATTAAAGCTATTGTTAACTTTTCACATATGATAACATTGTATAGGCTAACATTTTCTTAACTTCTCTGCTGTAAAATAATAATAAAAAAGAGAACACATTAACAATAGTAAACTAAATAGTAAACCGTACTAAATTTTAGTAAACCACACAGAATAGGCCTACCACATTTTTGAATCACTATTAGTAGAAGTTAATAATAAAATACATAGACCTACGCCAAAAAACTAGTTGAGGATAAATTCTTTAAAATTGGGCAATTCCAACGTTATGGACGTGGCATTTGCAGTCAAAACTTGAAATATAAATTCTAAGAAAATGCATTTAATACTGAAACGTCTGTTTATATATTCATACTCCCCTTAATAAAGCTCCAGACATTAGAAAAATATCGGTCTACTCATGCGTTTTATATTTAATATGAGGGAAATACACATGTGACGTGACACAAAAAATCTTTAACTTTTAGTTGGCAAAATATTTTTTAGTAATTCTATGAACTACACAGCGCAAAACAAAAGTACCCAATACTACCCACCGGATGAGGGTCGGCCTCCACAGAACATAAAATATTATTTTTATTTAATTTTTCGTGTTCGCATTTTTGAGGAAAAAAACAATGTTACGGACGTGACAGTTCTCCGTTACGGACATGACCGCTCTGAAAGCGACTTTAAAACTTTCACAGAGACCGCAAACAGAAAGCACAAAGCCATTCTTTAAAGTGAATTTCGTTTTTTATTAATTGTATCTTAATTTTAATCAATGTTTTATCAACCAATTGCCTGGATTTAATAAATAAGAAGTAAATATAGTAGAAAATACATCATCATGACTCGGAGGCGCCGGCGCGTGAACTGGACTCTCGTCTAATAAATGAACCGAAACACAGCGAATAAGATACTTGCCTCACAGACCTGAGAAATATATAGAAAGCTTGAAATGTCTACTTTTTAACAGATTTGTAGGTGTGGTCTATCGTTACAGCCCTAGTAAGATGAGAAAGCAGGAGTTTAGTCGTTTGTCATGGTTGTAAAAAAAAAAAACAATGGCTATATCTGACCATCTTTGCCAAGCGCAAACCAGTACAGAAGTAGCCTAATCAATAAATTATCGAGGAGGGTCATGCCTTTTTTCACAAACATTTTGGAGGGTCATAGAAAAAATGATTGCTGGTGAAGGGAGGGTCAAGTCTTTTTTGACTACAGATCTCAAAACTCCTCCGGTAGCCCCTTAAATAAAAAACGAACAGTCCCTTAGATCTTTTTTCGTGTACCCCCTGAAATCAGTCCACGTACCCCTGGGGGTAGCGTAGCCCAGTTTGACAACCGTGGGTATAGTGCATTTGCATGCAGTATGTGTATGGTTAGTTGCATTTTATTATTTACATTTAGCATTGTTTTATCCTTCTTCTCACAACCCTATAAGAACACGGATAAATGATTAAATTAGTAGCAATATTACATTAACCAGCATGTCATTATTCCTCTTCCACAGATGTCTGGAAGTGCCAGTGTCGCTCAGCGCCGCCATATTGGACTCCAGCAGTTAGAGGCCGTATCAGCCTCCACACACACCTTCCTCGGCCCCAACAAACACCTGAAGTTCATCAGGGATGAAGACGCTGGGGATTCGGTGTTGGTCCGCACCTGTCCTCGTCTACTTCAGCGCCTCGAGTTGAACTGCTCGGTCGGACAGCTTCTGCATGAGACGGTACAGGCCCAGCAGAAGCTCTTCCACTCCGGGACGGGCGCGCTGGTGTTTCTGGCTGGAGTCTGGAGTAGAGTTGCACTGGAGTGTCTCCACAGAGGAATCAGTGTGTCGGACATCAAAACAGCCATGAGTAAAGCACTGGAGGTGAGTCTGGAGGTGTGCAAACAATCGGCTGTAAGTGTGCGAGAAGTTTCCTGCAAGAGACTAAAGGAGCACAAACCCAGTCCAGCTCTTAAATCTGAGGTTCGGGACACAGAGGTGCAATGCATGGATGTTGAACACCCTCATAATCTCAGGCGGACACTCAAACACAGCAGACACTTTAGATCACATGGTGCACAAACTGAAAACACAAAAACAGCTGTGAATGACATAACCAGCATAGCGGAAGCCATCAGCCACGGATGCAAAACCTCAATGCATTTAGTTTTAAAAGCTTGCGAGTTGCAATCCACGGAAGATGCACAGAACAGTTTTTGGGATATCCAAAAACTGGTCACGTGCTCCATCCCGGGCCCGTCCGAGGAGCGTTCGTGCGTGTTACACGGGTACGTCACGCTTCTTTCAGTCCAACAGGCCTCAGTGGTTCAGAGCCTTCAGGGTCAGAGGTTAAACATCGCTTTAGTGAGCGGCGACTTGTGTGAGAAATATCGTCACGTAGGCTTCAACAGGCCTGCAAACATCACGCACGTCACAGACTGCGTGTCAAGCGTTAGTCTGGAAGAGCGTTGGATTGAGAACGCATTGAGAATCCTGCATGAGTTCAGCGTAGGTGTTGTGCTCGTACACGGCGTGGTTGATGTGAAACTCAAAGATCACTGTTCAAGCGTCCTGGTTATTGAAGGCGTTAAAAGCACCGTTTTGAAGGACTTCAGCACATGCACAGGTGCCGTCCCGGTTTCGTACATCACTCAGCTCGACGAGCGTTGCGTGGGCCGAGGAGTGACAGTCAGTCGGTGTGAGGAACCGCCTGAATCCGTCAGGATTGAGACCGCCAACACGTCTCTGGTCACGGCCGTCATAACCAGCTCTGTTCCTGCTAAACTACAGATCCTGGAGGATGAGTTCTGGAGCTGCGCTCATCGACTGCACCAAGCGCTCAAAGATGGGAAGCTCCTGCATGGATCGGGAATCACTGAGATTCTCTGCATCCACAAACTACATCAATACCAGCGGATAGAGACGGAAAACCCTCAGGAGAACCTGGTGCTGGAGCTGATGGCTGAAGCCTGGATGGACTACGTCTCCACTTTGATGCTGAACAGCGGGTCGGTGGCGTCGAAAGCTGAGGCTCGGACAGCGATCGCACATCAGATGAGACGTTATGAAGATGGAGAACCCATGTTAGGGGCTTTTAGGGACTTTTTCAGGGTTGGTGTGTATGATAACATGACAGTGAAGTCTGAAGCCTGGAGAAGAGCTCTTGATCTGGTGCTTCTCGTGCTTCAGTCTGACACTGAGATCATTACTGGTGGCAGTGAAGGGGAAATTCTTTACAATGAGCTCATGTATCTTTGACATCTGTCACATAGTTAGTAGCTTTTTGTCTGCATAATAATAATAATAATAATTTATAAATCAGTATGGAGTACAAACCAAACAACCTTTTTTTTTGTTTTCATACACTCTTCATTCTAAAGCGCCTGAAAATGTTTTGTAAAAATGTGCTGCAATAATGACAAAATGTGTGCTGATCTGTTGTAAAAATAAAATAGAATTGAACATGGATGTTTTTTTTTGTCTGATTCTTTTTTCATGCAAAAAATACATATTACATTATTTTATGTTATATTTTAAATATTACATTTTGAAATTAATCAATCTGATAGATAGATAGATATATCTATCTGTCTGTCTGTCTATCAATCAATCATCTATCTATCAGTATGTCTATCTATCTGTCTGTCTATCTATCTGTCTGTCTGTATGTATGTCTGTCTATCTATCTGTCTGTCTGTATGTATGTCTGTCTATCTATCTGTCTGTCTGTATGTATGTCTATCTATCTATCTGTCTGTCTGTCTGTCTGTATGTCTGTCTATCTGTCTGTCTGTCTGTATGTATGTCTATCTATCTGTATGTCTGTCTATCTATCTATCTGTCTGTCTGTCTATCAATCAATCATCTATCTATCAGTATGTCTGTCTATCTATCTATCTGTCTGTCTATCTATCTGTCTGTCTGTATGTATGTCTATCTATCTATCTATCTGTCTGTATGTATGTCTATCTATCTATCTGTCTGTCTGTATGTCTGTCTGTCTGTCCTTGGGGCGCAGCTGTAATTTCCATTCTAACCACTTATTTTTTCTAGCGTACAACACTGCCGCCACCTGGACTTAAATATGCATTGCAACTCAACGCTTAATACTACATACTCTTTTAGTGAATAGACTAAACTATGGGTTTTCAAAATATTGTAGTCTTGTAATAAATCAGATTTTTTTTTATTTGTTTGTATTGCATGTATCACAATAAAAATGATTTTTATGTAATTACAAATTATTATCCATAGTAGTACAGACTTTTATTTTGAAGAGTCGTTAACTCTAGCGGCCCACGGTCGCAGGTTTCGCTCGCAGTCGCAGTGAGTTGGGCGGCTCATGCAGACAAACAAACATCAGCTGAGTCCCCGTCCATTCTGGCATGATCAAATCTCACACATTTACCCCAGCAAGAGCGTAAAAGAGCCCGTGAAGCCATGTGGATTACCCCGGAGGAGGTGTTACTGGCCAACGCGCTGTGGGTGAGCGAGCGGGCCAATCCGTATTTCATCCTGCAGAGAAGGAAGGGACACGGGCGCGGAGGAGGCATCACGGGTACGAGACACACATTCACACAAATATAAACCATCGCTGCCGTTTGCATGACAGATTACCCATGAATCATGAAGTATAGTGTACTGAGAGATATATGCGTGCTCCTGAATCACTGCAACATTTGGCAACATCTGTTAGTGGGCTTGTTTACGTTGCATCTCTTCATTGATGCTGAGTTTGTTTGCGTCATCTGTTTATTTATGACATTACGTGTAACATTAATAATTGTTAGTGCATGGTTCAATGCTGTTTTTTCCGTTATTGTTCCGGAAGGAACACAGTAATACATAATAAATAATAGATGGTTGAAATAAGTTTAACATTTCTAGGTGCCTCGTTTTTATAACACACAACTTGCTTTATTTATTTATTTATTTTTACCTCAGTTGTAACCCTTCATTCTCCGTAATGATTACATGATACACACACACACACACACACACATATATATATATATATATATATATATATATATTTATATATATATATATGTATACACACACATGTAGCTTTACACACAACCTTATCAGAGCTAATGATAATGACCTGTATTGTTATACATTTATGTAGTCTTGATTTGGGTGTGTACAGTGGTTTTACATTTAAAAGGGTTGTAAATGTATTTAAGTAAATTTTAGCACGCCATAGTCAACTTTAATCAGGTAGTTTCACAACAACAATAATGTGGCTAGTAAAAATGCTGTGTGGCTAGTAACTTTGGAAAACCACTAGCCACATTGGCTAGTGAGCAAAAAAGTTAAAGTCAAGCCCTGAATTTAATTGCAGAAAAAGCCCTCATCACAAATGGTTTGACTGTCATGAGAATAAATTGACTTGTATTCCCTCCTGAGAAAGACATTCATATGCGTCTCCCTGACACCTAAAAACAGACAAAAACAGATGAGTCCTTCACGTCACATGACTGCAGAATGACTGCATTCACCTCTGAACCCGACTATAAACTCAATTGCATTAAGTAGCATTAACCTGTTGTTGTCTGAAAGTTGTGTCATGCGGGTGAGATTGTTATGAGTTGTGATGATGAGTTAATAACAGGTTTGTGAAATATTCATGCTTTATGGATCACAATTTTGCTTTTGAAGAAGCCTTAGTGTTTATCTCTCCACACATCACACATTAACTGGCTATGTGACCGCCATAAGAGGAAGTCAAGACGTGTGTGTGACGAATGTCTTAAATTCCCCTGAAACTCTCTCTCACGCGCAGGAGTGTTTATCTGGCTGAATGTGTGTGAGTGAGAACTGAAGAAAAGCACTGTGGCTGTTATTGATGTTTTTCTCTCCACACACACAGCACGAGGACATGACCTATGACCTATGTTAACCCTTCTCTTTTTCTCTCAGGTTTGTTGGTGGGTACGTTGGATGTGGTGTTGGACTCGAGTGCTCGTGTGGCGCCGTACAGGATTCTGCACCAGACGGGAGAGTCTCAGATCTTCTGGAACATCGCTTGTGGTCTGTACTTAAACTCGCCTTGAAACGGATATTGAACTAGTCTTTTCTGTCCTATTGTGACCTATATAACTAGCGCGTAAAATTAGCACTCGCCAAGCACCAAATGCGAGTAAAAATATGAAACTCGCCAGTTAGCCGGTAAAATGTTTATGAATTCTAACAATGCAATGTTGTGAGAACATGAACGTAAACGACACTCGGGATGGTTGACGTGCGAGCGCTGCATAATCACAAAAGTTTAAGCCTCGCCAATATAAATATTCAAGCGCAAGAAGGCACGAAAGGAGCTCATTTGGTTATTTGTGCTTTGTGTGTAAAGTTTTGTGTGCATGCGAAGCACACACCCAGAAAGACACGTTTCAGTCAGCGTGAATACAAAACTGAGCTCGCTTTCATGTCTTCTTGTGATTGAACGGATAAATGACACAAAATATTGTCAAAAAATAGCGAGTATACTAGTGAACATAGTTGGTTATATCGAGTGAATGTAAACAGTTGAGAAAGTAAATGGATGTGTGTCCGTATCTGTCAAGCGTGCCGCACAAGACCTGAAAAGTGAAGTCAAAGCGTCTCGATCGCCCCCCGGTGGCCGGTCCTAGTATAGCTCATAAACCCCGCCTCCCCATGTTATTCAACGGGACGTGAGACCAACTAAACAATTAAAATACACTTCACATATCTTTTGTCCAAAGATAGTTTCTGTCATTTACTGTAGTTTTTATCACGTTGATGTAATTTCAAGTGTTTGTTTTTAAAATAAGTTTGTTTTTAGTTAGTTATTTGATGCTATAAAAACGGCGCTGTGACGTACATGATTCACAGCTGTGATTGACAGGTTCTCTGAGCAAAGTAGTCACTGAAGCAACAACGGACTTTTTTTCGTGATCTTTGGAGGACTGAGGAGATTGGAGCTTTAAATTGAATATCTGAATTTCTATAATTAATTATTTCACACCGACATCATGTGTTGTTCTGCAGCAGAGGCGTGTGCTTGTGATTGATTCAGCGAGAGTGAGGGCGGGACGTTGATTTCGCGGCTTTACTTCCTGCTCACTACTGCGAAAGTCTGGTCCCAAAATCGCAACTGCGCAGACTCAAGTCCCAAGATGTCAGCGCCGTATCGGGACAATGACGGCTTCACTTCTAGCCAATGGAAGAGAGCGAAGGGGCGTCGTCCATCTTTTTTTACAGTCTATGGTATCTGTATATTAGATCCGTGCATTCGCTCTTAAAGTGACAGCGGACTAATATTTCTAATGTTATTCAAAGAAAAAAGTCTTGACTGAATAACTTTTGTAACTTTAAAAATGATGTTTAATGTATACAGTGAATACATTTTATTTTTGCTTTATTACATTTCTGTTCCTAAAAAACCTGAAAAGCACTGTTTATTTAATTTGTATCTTTGTTCTATTGTATTTATTTGTGCTATTGCTTATAATTTGATTTTTTTTTCTTATTTTATCACTGATTGTGTTACTTTGTCTTTAATAATGATTTAAATTGATATTAGGTTAGCTAGTAGTTTTAGCTGTGGCATCGAAATTGGAATAGAGGATTCTTAGTAGTTTCATGGCTGGTAAAAAAATATTTATGGCCCGTACATTTTCTAAAGTCGTCAGTCACGTGTTTTCAGTAAACTAGGCTTTGCTAGTTTATATCTGTTTTAAAATGTTTAGAATTTTTTGCCGATGTTTAGTTGATCTCGGTGTCTGTCTGGTTTTAACTAATCTTGGATATGTTTTATAACGTTGACAGATTATTATTTAATGACACATTAGTATAATTAAAAAAGAAAGAGTAGTAGTTATTTGTCTCTTATTGGCTTGATTAGCCAATCCCTCCATAAAACACACAAAACAAGTCCTGCAGATTAATAAAACAAACACATATTATACATGGTTAATAATATTTGATTATTTGTAGAATCCATTTAATATGTTACACTTTACAATTGTTTTTTAAAAGGAATCTTTATGCATGTTTGCGCAGAGTTTTTGCTGCATTTACACCGGTTCGACCAGCAGGAATTGTCAGCAATATTTGGCGCATTTCAAATCAGTGAATCAAATTGCTTTCAAAATCCAGTTTCTTTCTAGTTTAAATCAGTAACCATAGGTAATTAAACTTTGTAACTTAAACTTTGTGTAACTTGTCCTGCAGTGTTTGTGCTAAAGAGATAAATTATATCTAAAAATACAATTTAAAGCATAACACTTGTGTGAGATGCAATGGCCAAATGCAGATGAACGCAGAACAACATAAAAACAAAAGCTAGTGTTATTTTGATATCATTGAAATACTGTTTTAGTTTTTTTTAATATTTTGAATTGGATTTTATTTTTTTATTTTAAATATCTGTATAGTTTTTTAGTATTAGATCATTAATTTTTAAAAATTAAAATGTTTATTTTTAATGTTAATGTAAAAATGTTTATTTTTAAAAATGTAATTTTTAAAAATAGATCATTTATTTTTTAGTATTTTTAACATTTTAACTTTAGTACTTCAGTAAAAATGAAGATGTTTTAGCTGGAATAAAGTTTTTTTTTTTTTAACTATTTTTTTTAGTTCATGTTTATTTTATTTCAAGTAATGACGTATTTTTTTGATTGGTTTTAGTTGACGATAATAACCCTGGACGGGATTGTCTCCATCCACCCGGAGTAATCAAATGATTTATGACAAAAATGCACATCTGTTAACTAGTACTGATTGTGTGTTTAGGTGATCAAGAGCTCTCGGTCTAGATAACAGTTGATTTGTCTAGATTTGTTTAGTCAGGTGACACATGGGTTAGATAGTCTGGTAACAAAGGAAACTGGCTGCTTTCCTAAATAGTCACTTTTTGCCTTAACAAGTAGTTGTTTTGCCCACAGCCATTTTGTGCCGACATCTCAGCGTCGAGAACAGTGATGAAAATCTGGAGAGTGACTGTGTTGTTGAGTCACATGGCCCACATTACCATTCACCGTATCTCGTGTAAACCTCGCCTGACCTTTAAAACGCAGCCCTGAATCTGAGTGACATATTAAAGGCTGTGCCATAGTAAACACCACTGCTCTGATGGATGTGTGTGTGTGTGTCGCAGGCTCGTCTCGTAAGGAGATCACTGAACACTGGGAGTGGCTCGAGACAAACCTACTCCAGACTCTGTCCATCTTTGACAATGATGATGACATCACCACGTTCGTCAAGGGCAAAATACAGGTGGGATTTGTTTCATTTGTCAAAGTTAAAGGGATAGTTCACCAAAAAATGTAAATTCTGTCAGCTTCTGTGTTGTACGTCACAGGTAGGCTCACCATTGGCCGACGCTGGTCATGTGTGTGATGTGTGTGACGTACAACACAGAAGCGATGCGCTGTTACACTAGTGAACTCACTCGAGGCCCACAGAGAGGGAAATGAATAGTTGAAATAAAGTCATTATTTTTGTTTGTTTTTGCGCACAAAAAGTATTCTCGTCGCTTGATAAACTTAAGATTGAGCCACTGTAGTCACTTGGACTCTTTTAACGATGTCTTTAATAACTTTTCGGGAAACAAGTTTCAATCCCTTAGAAGCCTATGGAGGAGTGATCCTGCTCTCAGATTTAATCAAAAATATCTTAATTTGTGTTCTGAAGATGAACGAAGGTCTTACGGGGATGAACAACATGAGGGAGAGTAATTACTGACAGAATTTACATGTTTGGTTGAACTATCCCTTTAAGAAATAAATGTTGTCAATCTAACAGCTCCCATATTATTTTCCTCACAGATTATGGTCAACTAGATTCTCAAATATTAAGGTGTAAATGAATACGTGCTAAAACTCGCTTGCATTTTATTTGTTGCTAGTTGCTATTTTTTTATTAATTTTTATTCAAATTCATATATACATAGTATATATATTTAATCTGGTCATTTTCAAACTTAAAAGTGACAAAGACATTTCTGTTACTAAACATTTCTATTTCTTTTGAACTTTCTTTTCATCAAAGAATCCTGAAAAAAATGTACACTGCTTGCATAAACATGAAACAGAACAACTGTTTTAAACATTGATAATAATCATAAATGTTTCTTGAGCAGCAAATAATCATATTATAATGATTTCTGAAGGATCATGTGACACTGAAGACTGGAGTAATGATGCTGAAAATTCAGCTATAAATTCACATAGTTCTTTTAAATCGTAATAATATTTCACAATATAACTATTTTTACTGTATTTAAAAAAAATGCAGCTTTGGTGAGAAGAAAAGCAAAATGAAAAACGATTCTTAATGTGAAGATTGTTCTTTGTAGGGCATCATCGCTGAAGAGAATAAAAGCGGCAAACTTCAGGAAGACGAGGATCCTGGGAAGTTCCGGGAAGCCGAGCTGAAGATGCGGAAGTTGTTCGGCATGCCGGAGGAAGAGAAGCTGGTGAACTATTACCCCTGCAGTTACTGGAAGGGCAGAGTCCCACGACAGGGCTGGATCTACCTCTCCGTCAACCACCTCTGCTTCTACTCATTCCTGCTGGGAAAAGAGGGTGAGACGAGAGCATACTTCCACATGTACAGTGAAACTAAAATTATAGGACAAGAGAAAATTAGAACGCGACCGGAGTCAAAACAAACATGATTTTACAGAAGCAAACTGAGATATATAATATATTCTAGTTGGGATGATTAAAAATGTGTGACTTTTACTCTAAGAGGCTGTTAACTCGACACCTGTAACTAAAAACGTAACACTTTTTATGCGTATTGGCCTTTCGTTTACACAACAACAGAGTTTTGGGTGCTTGAAAACGCAAACTTTTGAAAACGGGTTTCAAAAAGTGCAAGTTTTTGAAAATGGCTCCGTGTGAACAACAAAACCGTGAATCTGTGAAGACGATGATGTCATGCACATGCGTATTACATGTTCAGTCTATAGTGTTTCATCGCCATCTAATGGTAGCAGAATACAGGGTTTTTAATCGTTTTCACAGATCCGTCTGAATGGGGATCGTTTTTGACTTCTCGAAACTTCTCAGTTTTATTATTGTTGTTCTGTAAATGTGCCCTCAATAATTAAATAAATGAGCAGGAAATATGATTTGAGTTGGCATAAAATGGAAGTTGCGCTCTTCTTTTCTTCCTTTTTGTGTCGCATATCCAAGTGAAACAAGAAGAACAAGAACAATTGTGGGCGTGGCTTGATTTTGTCTGTGTGGAATTGATTGGATGGTTGTGGTTTGCTATTGGTGGATCTCATGTGAGTGACAGGTTTATCACACATTATCAGAGAAGAAAAGTTTCCACAAAATTATTAAGCAGCACAAATTTTCAACAACTGTATTTAGTATACCATAAAAAATAAGAATTGCCAATTTTGATTTCATGGTGACTTTCAATCTGTTTATTCTGTGCAAAGAAAGAGACATTATAGTAGCACATGAGATCTTGCTGTTAGTGGTCATTAAAAAAAAAGTATTTGACCACAGAAATACCAAGACTGAACAATCAGACTTCAGTGTTCTGGAGAGTCATTTACTGATGTCATTTGAGTCTTTTGAACACTTTGTGAAAAGGGCTGATTCATTCTGAATTAAATGTACTTTATTTAGTGTGAAATTGTGTTAATGCATGCTGCTTTTCCTCTACCATGCTTAAAGGAGTAGTTCACCCAAACATGAAAATTAGCCCATGATTTACTCACCCTCAAGTCATCCTAGGCGTATATGACATTCTTCTTTCAGACGAATACAATCAGAGTTATATTAAAATATACCCAGGCTCTTCCAAGCTTTATAATGCCAGTGAATGGCTGTTTCTGTTTTGAAGTCCGTAAAAGTTCATCTACCCATCATAAAAGTGCTCCACACTGCTCCGGGGGGTTAATAAAGGCCTTCTGAAGCGAAGCCATGCGTTTGCGTAAGAAAAATATTTATATTTAACACGATACAAAGTAAAATTCTAGCTTCTGCACAGCTAGCTATTTACCTTTATAAAGTTTTAAATATGGGTATTTTTCTTACACAAATGCATGGCTTCACTTCAGAAGGCCTTTATTAACCCCCCGGAGCAGTGTGGAGCACTTTTATGACGGATAGATGCACTTTTATGGCGGATAGATGCACTTTTATGGCGGATAGATGCTCTTTTATGACGGATAGATGCACTTTTATGGCGGATAGATGCACTTTTATGGCGGATAGATGCTCTTTTATGACGGATAGATGCACTTTTATGACGGATAGATGCTCTTTTATGACGGATAGATGCACTTTTATGACGGATAGATGCTCTTTTATGGCGGATAGATGCTCTTTTATGATGGAGAGTTAATATAGTTAATATAACTCTGATTGTATTCATCTGAAAGAAGAATGTCATATACACCTAGGATGACTTGAGCGAGAGTAAATCATGGGCTAATTTTCATTTTTTGGGTGAACTACTCCTTTAATAAAATCAGTTTGTCCTCTTTCTTGGTTTTCATTTGGACATCTTTTTCATCTTCATTCTCCGTCCTCTCACTGTAGTGTCACTGGTGGTGCAGTGGACGGACGTCACGCAGTTGGACAAGAACGCCACGCTGGTTTTCCCGGAGAGCATCCGCGTGAGCACTCGTGGCACCGAACACTTCTTCTCCATGTTCCTGAACATCAACGAGACCTTCAAACTGATGGAGCAGCTGGCCAACATCGCCATGAGACAGTTACTGGACAACGAGAGCTTCTCCGCCGATCGCTTCCTCCCCAAACCCTGCAAGACCCTGAAAAACGTCTCCGCACTGAAGAGGTGAGCAAACCGCATGAGATGAGAGATATATGTACATACAGTATATACATACACGTATACAAATGATATCTGCGATATCTTGTCCTTTTAACAGTTGAGGGGTTTTCCCGTGCCGATAGTCATCTGTCAGTTGCGTCTTCCTTCTCAGTGATCACAAGTTTGAAGGCCTTTAGTGTTTTTACTTAAAGTTGCATAGATACATATTTTTCGGCTTTAATATTTGTATTGTGTGGTAACCGTTTTATAAAAGCAATAAGGTACTCGAGGCTAGTGCTGTATCGTGAATAAGACTTATTCACGATACAGCACAGCCTCTCGTACCTTATTGCTTACATATATATATATATATATATATATATATATATATATATATAATGGCACCTAAAATTGAACTTGTTTAGATCTCTTTATATTGTAATAATTTCAGATTTAATCTCCAAATTAATGTAGAAACAAGAAAGACAGTTGCCTATATTTTAAATATGTTTAATGGCGTCTTTTTAAGAAGGCAAGTATGATACCAATACTGCTACTGATGTCTCTATGAAATTATTTTTTCTTCTTCCCATTAAGTATAGCCATTACAATAAACAATGCAGTCAAGATTACAGTAAAATTAAACAATTTAAAAAAATGTTAGGCTTTTAATTTTTTTTAACAGCTTTTAATTTAAGTGAACGTAAAACTCTCTTTACATCAGGCCTCAATTTTTTTCCTATTGGCCCAGTCAGACCAGTTGAGATTTATACTTGCCCTGTCAAAATGCACAAAAAGTTGTTGTTTTTGTCCCTTGTAACCTTGTAAACTGCTTTAAGATTTTCAGGTCAGTCTACCATATATACAGAAATGTTGTAGGGTATATACAGAATTTATAGAAAATTTATTAAACACTTCACAGTCTTTACTGCATACATTATAAATTATATATAGATTAATCCTTATTAAAGCTACAAAACGTATTATATATATTTTTTTCATATTTACATATTAATAAAAAACCCAACAATTCTGTCATCATTTATTCACCCTCATGGTCGTTGCCACCTAAAAGTTTGTGTAATGAATTCTATGATGAATCAAATAAAATATTTTTTTCCTCAAGCTACTTTTTGTAATGTTTATTTGATGCATTTAACACGATCCCGTTCAGGACCAGCTCTCTCGTCTCCGACGTGCGGTACATACACACTCATTGAACACAATAATGACTTTAAATAATCGTTTGGGGGTAATTTCAGCCAATGTGCAATTTGATGTGCAATTAATTAGATTTAAAATTGTAATAGCTTGACAGCCCATATGTATATGTATATGTATGTATGTAAATAAGAGAGAGGGAGAGAGATGCCAAACAAATGTGATTTAAAAAAAAGAAATAACGTAATTTGATAATATAATTGAAGCATTTTCAGAGTCAGTATAAATGAATAGATCTTGGTTTAACTGCTTTAAATAGAGCTTGTTCTCACATGTTTCAGGGACTTGGATGCGCGTGCAAAGAACGAGCGATACAGGACTCTTTTCCGGCTCACGCAGGACGAGCGTTTGGATGGACACACCGACTGTACGCTCTGGACGCCGTTCACTAAGATGCATGTCGTGGGTCAAATGTTTGTTTCTAACAACTACATCTGCTTTGCCAGTAGAGAGGAAGATCTGTGTCAACTTATCATTCCACTGAGAGAGGTAAACACTTGGGCAGCACGATATTGAAGAAAATTGCGATAATGCTTAAAGTGTGTAAAATAAACTTCAATTATCTTTAAAATTATATAACCTACATACGTGTTAAACATTCTTTTTGAGACAAGCAAACATCCCTACAGCTTCTGAAAGTGAACATCAGTGTTTTACTGTCGCATAAGAAGTGTTATATTAACATCAGTGTAAACCAGGGGGTTTAGGGGTTCAGGTTATCCTACATTGGGATTATTTAACAACAGAAACAGAATAATCAAATGTAAAAAATAAACACAGCTTAGTTTTCACTGTATGAATTAAATATATCGTCGCTGTCCGATGAAAACCGTGTATATCCATTTTGCCGATTTTGAGATTTTTCTACGGCTAGAATGTCCAGGTTCATTTCCGTATACAGTATGCTTCACATATCTAAATGACCAATGAAAAGTTGTGAAATCATGTGATCATCATCTGATTTTCACGTATATCCATTTGGTGTCAAAGCTGTCAATCACGCCGCGTATCTCCCGCCCTGTGGAGGCATCTCACCGGTCTCGTGACTGTTACAGCGACATCATGTGGCATGTTCAAATGAGTACAAATATTCTCTTTACTAAGATCACACTTTATATCCTTTATTGGAAATGTTGTTTTTTGCCGAGATATATAGCTGTGAATATGTTTTAAAAAATCTGTTTTAAATCTTCACAGACCCCTCAGTGAAAACCTTAATATAGAAGAATCAAAATATAGGAGAATATTCAATGGTTCAGAATTCAAACTTTATTGATTACTTCACCAAATGCTTTAAAGATTGCATCACAATATGTATAGACAGGGCTTAATTTGAGCCGGAACACGACGGAACATCGACGATGGATCCGGGACCTTTTTATTGGATCCGGCACCTCTTATGAAAAATGTATCGCCTAAATTAAAAACATAAAATTACTATTTGTGTAGTGTTCAATGTTGTTATCGATAGAGATGCGCGGATGGGGTATTATTTCATCCTCAACCGCATCACAAAACTCATCATCCGCACAAACGTTTTTTGAACAAATTTCAACGCAGCGCCCGCCCGCCATCCGCTGATTGTTTTGCGGTCTATGGACGATGCTGTAGCGAGCAGCGAGGCTAGAAAGCCCTTGTCTGTTCTAGAAAGGACGCAGCAAAAATATTTAATGCTAATATATTAATCATAGGCCTACGCTGAGTTTCATTCATTTATGATGAGATATGCGCTCCAGTTCACAATGCAAGTGAACGCAGCGCGCCGGCGCCTCCATGTTACGGTTATTATATTGTCTGCTATAGCCTATTTGCTTTTTATTTATTAAATACATGCAATTGGTTGATGAAACATTTATTAAAATTAAGACACAATTTATACAAAACGAAATTCACTTTAAAGAAAGGCTTTCAACAAAGCAAAACTTAATTAAGTGGTAAAAACCATGTCTCATATTGCGCATCTTATGATCCTATATTTTATTACAATTGTTTTTGAGCTAAAATGTCATACACATCATATAGCCTATACCTACACACTGTATTATGATTCTTTTATCAAACATGTGTGGGGCCAGTCAAGGGGTAATTAAACTGTGCGATCAGTTATCGGTAATGATACATTGTTTATTATTGTAAATGTTTACTATTGCAAATGTTTCTTATTACAAATGTTTTTCAGTTTTTTAATAAATCTCATAATAATGGCAGGTCACTATATCACAGTCAGCTTTTATTTCTATCTAAAATGATTGGCGGTCGGTCAGGGGGTACTTGGCTGAGAAAAAAAATGATACGGGGGATGTTATTGAAAAAAGATTGATAAGCACTGCTATAGGCAGTGTAATTTGTTTTGTTCCGTTACCTCCAAGCCGCGTTTTGAGTTTGCCGGATAGGCAGTGTAATAGGCAGTGTAATTTTTTTTGTATATTTTACAAAATTACGGCAGGACTGTGTAAACAAAGTATCTGTCTAGCATTGCCGTGTCAGTGTATTGATTCATTGTCCCTTCATAGTTTGCAAGAGACATTTAATAAACTGAGCGTATTTAATAAACTGAGCGTAGCCTATTCATCTGTCAATATAAAACGCGACTTGGTCATTCTAATTAATGATCGGAAGAATGCGTATCGACCACCGTTACTGTAAAATATGCACGTATGTCCATTTAAACTTGCTTTTGGTCAAATGTGGATTATATAATTACAATGGCAAGAATATGGTTACGTTTAAAGATGCCGTACCAAGTATGACAACGCTACGTTCAACTGCTTTTGAAATTACGGTGTTTTTTCACTTCCTGAAAAGTAACCGTTTCGGACATACGTGAGTTTCATCGGGCAGCGACGATATACTGATTCTTATTAAAGCTACAAAAGTTATTCAGCCAAGAGCAGCGAGTGATTTTCTTCTTTGACCCCAGTTATTGCAAGTGATATATACATTTGCGATATTTCGATATATTGTGTAGCCCTAGTAAACAAACACACACACACACACGCGCGCGCATACAGTTGCACAACAGCAGGACAGTCACTCTCTCCTTCTCTCCCTGTAGGTGACCATAGTGGAAAAAGCCGACAGCAGCAGTGTTTTGCCCAGCCCACTGTCGATCAGCACTAAAAACAAGATGACCTTCCTGTTTGCTAACCTCAAAGACCGTGACTTCCTGGTACAGCGAATATCTGACTTCCTACAGCGTACGCCTGACAGGCCGTGTGGCCTAAATGCTCAATCCGTGAGTCAAAAGTCATCAGAATGTATGATATTTTAATCAGGTTTATGTTCACACCCATTAAAGGTGATGTAAGGAATTTGCATATTACTTAATTTTATATACTGTTCCTTTCAAAAGTTTTAGGTCGGTTAGATAAATACATTTTTCTGCTCAACAAGACTGTATATATTTGATAAGAAATATAAAGTAAAAATGGCAATATTGTAGAATATTATTATTTATTAAAATAGCTGTTTTCTGTGTGAATATGTTAAAGTGTAATTTATTCCTGTGATCAAAGCTGAATTTTCAGAATCATTACTTCAGTCTTCAGTGTCACATGATCCTTCAGAAATCAGTACAATATGATGATTTGATGCTCAAGAAACATTTGTGATTCTTCATAATTTTGAGGAAACTGTGATACATATATTTTTAAGGATTCTTTGATTAAAAATAAAGAAGAACAGCATTTATTTGAAATAGAATCTTTTGTAACATTATAAATGTCAATTTTGATTAATTTAATGCGTCCTTGCTGAATAAAAGATACATTTTCCTTTAAAAAAAAGAAAGAAAAGAAAAACATCTTACTGACCTCAAACATTTATTTAGTTTTCATGCTTACAGACATTTATGGAAGCTTGTTTCTGCCACAGAATGAAAAATAAAAAAGGTAATTGTGACTTCTTATCTCACAATTCTGACTTTTTTTCTCACAATTGTGAGTTTACATCTCGCAATTCTGACTTTATTTCTCAGAATTGCGAGATATAAAGTCAGAATTGCGTGTTGTAAAGTCAGAATTATGAGATATAAACTCGCATTTCTGACTTTTTCTCTTAGAATTGCATGTTATATCGCAATTATGACTTTATAATACGCAATTGGGAGATGTAAAGTCAGAATTGTGAGATCTAAACTATTCAGAGGAAAAAAAAGTCAGTCTTTATTTTCCCATAGAATTGGACTTTATAACTTGCAATTGCGAGTTTATATCTCACATTTCTGAGAAAATATGTCAGAATTGCGAGAAAGAAAGTCAGAATTCTTAGTTTTTTCTCTCGGAATTGCGACTTTATAACACACAATTCTGACTTTATATCTCGCAATTCTGAGAAATAAAGTCACAATTATCTTTTAAAATGTTTCATTCTGTCCCGGAAACAAGCTTCCATAGACATTTACACCATTGAAGCATAACTCATTTCTACCTTCGTCTCACTGGTCTTCTGTAAACATGTCATGTGACCTGCGTCTCCAGGAGAACCCCAGTCCCTGTACGCCCCCGTCTCCTGTGCTGGAGCTCGGAGAGATGCCCCAAAACCAGCACTACAGTCCCAGTCTGCCCACTGCCAAGCAAGGCCTTCTGCAAATCTACCAGCAGGACGTCCCGGAGGAGCTGGGGCCCAAAGTGGTGAGACACACCCCTCATGTGATGAGGTTCATAAAAGTCTTTTAAAGTCAAGTCTCTTTCTTTCAAGTCTTTATTATAGATAATAGAGGAATTCATACATAGGAGTGTAGTAATATGTAAGGCTTAGTGCACAGTTATCATGAAATGTATAGGTCTGTTATCAAGCCTATTAAGCAAGGCTGCATTTATTTGATCAAAAATACAGTAAAAACAGTTACTTATAATTGTTTTCTATGTAAATAGACAGTAAAATGTAATTTTTTTATTACTCCAGTCTTCAGTGTCACATGATCCTTCAGAAATTATTATAATATGATGATTTGATGCTCAGGAGTTTAATTTATGATTACTATCAATGTTGAAAACAGTTCATGTTTTTGTGAAAACTGTTCATTAGAACAGCATTTATTTAAAATAAAAATATTTTGTAACATTATCAATGCTTAACTGTCACTTTTGATAAATGCTTCCTTGATGAATTAAAGGCTTATTTGTTCTCTCTAAAAAACAAAAAAGCCTTTGAACAGAATAGACATGAAATATTGATTTGAGTTCAAATCACTTTTTTTAATGTGAGAAGAAAGACAGTTGTGATCTAGCACGGCTGTGTCGGACAGCATTTGCTTGGTGTTTCCTTGGTTTTGTTTTGACCTTGGTCTTTCTGTTCATCCAGACGAGAGAGAAGATGAAAGAGGAATCGTGGAACATCCATTTCTTTGAGTACGGCCGTGGAGTGTGTATGTACCGCACGTCGAAGACCAGAGAGCTGGTCCTGAACGGGATACCTGAGAGTCTGAGAGGAGAGCTGTGGCTGCTGTTCTCAGGTAATAATCCCTCTAAACACCAGGAGGCGCCGTTCACACAGAGGATTACAACATGGGAAATAAAAGCAAATTCTAAATATTAATAAATAATATAATAGTATATAAATAGTAGTAAAATAACACTGACAAAGTAAGTATATGTATAATTATATATAATGCAGTACACATATGCATATTCAAATATGCTATATAAAGATACAATTATGCAAGGGATGGAATAAGAAAGAAGTAGCCTGTGTAAATAGTGAATATTGTTAGTTTTAATTTTTTATTTTCATTAAGTTTTAGGAATTTTATGTGCTTTGTATTTTTTTTTATTTAATAAAAATGTGTCTATTTTAGTAATTTCTGCTTACACTTAAAAAGGGTAAACACATTTTTTAAAATGTTGACTTGGCAACTATCTGAAAAAGATTTTTGCTTTATTTCAATTAAAGAAAATTAAAATAGTTTTAGTTAACAATAACACTGTTATTGCGTTGTAACATGATTACTTTGCTTTTTGATTCAGAATAAAATATTGTAATTTCCCTTTTTTTTATCCAATTAGTCAAGAAAGAGATTGTTTATTCAGGATAATTTGCCACGTTGGAAATGAAAGATCAAATCGAGCACTTTGCATTATGAAATACAATATTCATCTTTGTGTGTGCTGTTTATATCCTGCACATTTTGGCAGTACATCATTAGAGTATGCATTTGTGTTTTGTGTGTGCACAGTTAACATGCTGAGCGAGTGTGAGTAGTGTGCTTGACCGAATGTAGCCAAAGTGTGTATTGTGTGTCGACTTCTGCTGCTTGTGTGTGACCGTCAAAGATCATGTTTCCACATCAGTGTGAGATATAACACACTGTCAGAGGGAAACCAGACCGTCAGCTGCTGTCCTGGAGATTATGTCATGAATCTCATTATGATCCCTTGACTTTCCAGGTGCTCAGAAC
>NW_027508919.1:512500-522500 GCF_051911475.1 Siphateles boraxobius
ATTTGTGGGTCCTGATAATGTCTGATGTTACCAGTAAAAAGTGGCTGACATTATTTTAAATATATCTAGTCAGTGACAGAGTGCATATTCGTCTAAAATAATTCTGTTTTGAGCTTCAGAATCATGAATATGTTTATTCTGGTGTCTCTATTGTCCTGTGCATTGGGTTATCACGACCAAGTCCAAGCCTATTCATTTACACACACAATGTTATAATATTGTATCATGAGTTCAGTATCGTGAGTTCAGCATCGTGATCTGTATTGAATCGTGACAGAAGTGTATCGTTACACCCCTATTCATTATATGTACAAGGTGAATAAAGAGTGATACCAGTTTTTCCTTTTAAATTTCTTGAATTAATTTTAGGCTTATAAAGCCTACAGTTTCATATTTGATATGGCCGTTTCTAAGGCCTGTACATGATCCATGATCTGAAAAACCTGTCGCACACGATCTACACAATCTTCTGTCTTCTGATTGATAGTTTAGACTTTTATAGCAAGTAAAAGAGTCTTTTAGTATAATTGTAAAGGTCTCCTTCAGCTCGTGCTTCACGTGTCTTTCTGCTGTGAAATCTGTACAGATTACATGTATTATGTAAATGTAAGAATAACTAATATTTTAAGATGAACATTTTCTGGACTGAAGCAACTTCGGTTTACTTGTTTATCCATACATCATTTTTAGAAAGGTCATTTTCAAAAGTGAGTATCAAATATGATCACCAGGTTTATTTGTTCATCTTTCAATCATCATTGTATTGCATTATATGTTTTAAAACTACAGAGCTTTGATCATAAAACTAAGCATATTTAAATGATATTCATATGCATTTTATGTAAGGATCTGCTAAAAAGATCTCATTGATTTACATGAGATGCAACAGAATTAAATCTTTTTGTCCATATAAATATCATCATCTGCACTAAACTGCATATTTTTGCTCAGTTTGTGCCTCTGAATAAAACTGAGGTGTTTGAGCTCCATATTCTCACTATATCATACATACATAAAGGCCTAGGTCGGTTGCACCAGCTGTGCGTAAGCTACAAATTAGCCTAGTTTTGACGTAAATGGGCACTAAGTTACAACTTACGAACTATTAAATATTTTTATGTTGCACCATTAAACTTAATTTAAACGTAACTACGTTCCAACTAAATATTTACGGCAGCCTCCGATCAGGAGTAACGGTTGTAATATAATATCAGACAGACTAAACTGCATCAATAAGCTCTTTTACCCGACAGACTTCAATTCTTTAGACATATATGATAATGCTGACATTTACACTCGCTTACATTTTAAGAGAGAGAACATTATGTGAAAAGATAATTAGCGGCTAAGATAACAGCGCCGCTGTCAATATTTATTTATTGATCCTTATTAATTTCAGTTCAAATACAGTTTCTGAAATGTTATTTACATATAAAAACACTTATGTTATTCATGATCAAGTATCGTATTTATTGGAAACTTATTTTTACCGTTAGTAACGTGAGGCAAAAGAAGTTAGAATGAAGGATAAACTGAAATTCACAGCATTTCTTACGAACAAATGGTGCAACGGAATATATATATATATATATATTAGTGGTGGGCCGTTATCGGCGTTAACTTGCTGCGTTAACGTGAGACTCTCATCGGGCCATAAAAAAATATCGCCGTTAATCTATTCTCAAAGTTGGGTTGGGATGGGATCATAAAATAGCCATCGAATATCGTTATATTTTCGCGCAAATCGCGCAGCGGGGTATTTTCCTGTCAGGGACACAAGGTGTAAAGACATGTTACATTGATCGTTCCTCTCGTTACTTTACATGTTGTTAAATGAGTCTATTCCAAGCGCGCTGTATCTTTTTTATGGGCATGAGCCGATGCTCAATTTACAAATGAATCACTCTTTTGAGTCGATTCTGTTCAAAGACTTCATCAAACAAGTTGGCAGATCTGTGTAAATCGGTTCGCGAATCACTTCTGTTCAGTTCCTCACGCACTCACGCGTTCAATCACACTCGACACGGAGTCGTAACAGGAAGATTTAAGAACATCAAGAGCTACAGTTTAGTCTAGTGAAAGCAAATCTGCAAATGCATCATATTTTTGCCAGCGATGAAGATCTTTATTAGTTGAACATCTTCGTATGCTGTCTGTGAATGAATGATTCCACAGGACGATACATTAGATTTCATTTCATTCAGGTAATACATTTTACAACCAAACAGATTATTACGCCACGATAGCACTACTAAAAAGTATGACATTATCCGTTGGACATATACATTAATTTATAGGCTACAAAATAAATAAGCTACCATTGTGTACAGTTTATGAAATGAACACCCGCCATCCCGCGGTAATGTGTGTGTATTGCGCAGGGGCATATAGTCACACGAATAGTTTACCGGTCATTGATTGAAACTAATTTGTTTAAAAAGGAGGAGGCTATTGCCGGTAAAGGCAGGTTCACATAAAATCATTATGACATATGACATTATTTTTTGATCTAACGAGCATCTGGTTTGGCGATGCAAAAACGGACTGTAGCTACTTCGTGCTAATCGTTTTTCTTCTTCTTCTTCCAATTAGCCTACAATGTTAAAAAAAAAAACCCGACGAAAACATGTTACTTGTTCAATTAATAAACAGTTTGTTTGATGACAAATCGCTAAAGATTAAAATTGGCCTCCCTTTCTGTCATTTTAATTGTGCGTTTTATTTATTTATTTTATAATTTTTTTTGACCGATATTCGACTTTTGCTCCTCTATTGTCGAATGGCATTCTTGGCAGAAATTCACATCCCTACGCGAGGCGAACTATTCTCAAAGACTTACTTTCAGTCATTATTTGGGTAGCACACCTATTCTGAATTCAAATGAGCCATTTTAATCTAGATTAATCTAGATTAATTCCAAGATTCCAGTGAGATTAATCTAGATTAAAAAAATTAATCTATGCCCACATCTAATATATATATATTTTAAGATGAACACTTTCTGGCCTGAACCAACTTCGGTTTACTTGTTTATGCATATATCATTTTTAGAAAGATCATTTTCAAATGTGAGTATCAAATATGATCACCAGGTTTATTTGTTCATCTCTCAATCATCTACAGAGCTTTGATCATAAAACTAAGCATATTTATATGATATTCATATGCATTTTATGTAAATATCTGCTATACTGCTATAAAGATCTCATTGATTTACATGACATGGAACAGAATTTCATCTTTTTGTCCATATAAATATCATCATCTGCACTAAACTGCATATTTTTGCTCCGTTTGTGCCTCTGAATAAAGCTAAGTTTTTGAGCTCTATATTCTCACTATATCATACTATATGAGA
This sequence comes from Siphateles boraxobius, assembly GCF_051911475.1. Taxonomy (NCBI): domain Eukaryota; kingdom Metazoa; phylum Chordata; class Actinopteri; order Cypriniformes; family Leuciscidae; genus Siphateles; species Siphateles boraxobius. Next base: position 515,859 of record NW_027508919.1, read on the forward strand.
CATAAAGGCCTGATGTATAAAATGCATGTATACAATTTATTTGCTTTCACTTATGCAAAACTTTAGTTTCCTTTAATAACTTCTCTAAAGGTTCAATAAACTGTTCCATTTAAAAAAATATAGATTTATCTGACTTGTTTTATTTGCCCACTTCTACTCTCTGTGGTTTGTGAATATGTTCCTAATAATGTGTGTGCTGTCATATCTCTTTCTCTGTCCTGTAGATATTTGGATAATGTTGTGAATAAGCAGACTGTTTCTCCACCTATTCCTCACCTTCACGCTCTGTTGACCAGTGGCAACAACCCTCCACCTGAGATCGACGCGTTTGAGCTCATTAAAGCGTCCTATGAGGTGAGGGGGCGGGGCTTAGTGCTTCGTTTTCCTGACCAATGACCAAACGAGTCTCTTTTTAACTGAGTTTGTCGTTTTTGTCTAATTGCAGAAGTTTGGTAGCCTGCGTGCCGATGTCATCGAGCAGATGAGGTTCAAACAAAGGTTAAAGGTCATACAGTCACTAGAAGACACGGCCAAGAGGAGTGTGGTAAGTGTGTGTACGTCGAGAGGACGTATTTCACAATCTTAGACATTTCCACATGTGATCCTGTATGTGTGTGTTTGTGATGTTCAGGTGAGAGCTATCATGACAGATTCTGCTTTCACTATTGAGGAGTTGGAAGAACTCTACGTTCTGTTTAAGGTAAGATAAAACCCTGCATTTATTTATTTGATATTAATTATTATTAAGTGAAGTATGCTTATTATTATTATTATAATAACTTAATTTATATAGACAATATTTGCATACAGAGATATGTTTTGTATTAAAAAAATTATCAACTGAGTGTAATTTTTGAATTTGTGTCTTGTATTTAGCTTAAATCAAATGTTTTGTATAGGTTTTTGTTAATTATATGATATTATGTTATTCAGTTTGTTCTTGCCATGGAGATAGACTTTTTTTATTTTTATTTAACCTTTCTTTAACCAGGAAAGTCCCATTGAGGTTAAAAACCTCTTTTTCAAGGGAGTCCTGGCCAAGAGGCAGCAAAAACACAATCAATTACATTTATAAAGGTTTATACAACACAAATTAAAAACATTTACAATTTAAACGGGTCATTTCAGGTTCTCTCAATCTGGACTTAAAAGCATTTAAGGAAATAAGTTTAGATAATTTCTAGTCTTTTTGCAAAAAATTCCATGCAGAAGGAGCGGAGTAAACAAAAGCCCTTTTTCCCAGTTCTCTGCGGGCAAATGGAACAAAGAGCAGCAAGTGATCATTTGATCGCAATGAATAAGAACCAACACTTCTCCATGTGATTAAACTACTGATGTAGGATGGCAACTTATAGATAAAAATATGCCAATGCCCTGATCTCCTGTTGGACAACGATGGCCATCCCACTCTGGAATATAATTCACAATGATGGGTCAAATTTTTACAATTTCGTAATAAATCTCAGAGACGCATGATAAACAGTGTCAATCTTATGCAGACATTGTACTGAAGCGGTCCTATATACCAGGTCACCATAATCTAAGACAGATACAAATGACAGATACAAAAAGAAAAAAGACAGCTTAAGTTTGAGTTTCTTCACAAGGTTATCTATATGAGGTTTAAAAGTGAGAGCATCATCAAGCCAAATGCCGAGGTACTTATAAGAATGAACCACCTCTATGACACTTCCAGTCAAAGTGAACACAGGAGGAGGAACTTGAGAAACCTTCTTAGTATTACTAAACAGCTTCAGTTTGGTCTTCTCAGCATTGAGAACCAGTTTAAGCTGCATAAGCGTGTGTTGAACCACATCAAAAGCTTTCTGCAAAGACGCAACCGCTTTAGCTGGGGACGATCCAAAACAATAAATAATCGTGTCATCAGCATAGAAATGCATATTAGCATCCGAGACATTGTGGCCCAGTTCATTTATACATTTATATACATAATAAACAAGAGAGGACCCAATATTGAGCCTTGTGGCACCCCCTTGTGGACCTTCACTAATGCAGAACATAGACCATCACATTTAATACACTGAGTCCTGTCACTCAGATAATTCATGAACCAGGAAACTGCACAATCAGACAATCCCAGACAAAGTAGCCTATGCTTTAAAACAGCATGGTCCACTGTGTCAAAAGCTTTCGACAGATCAAGTAAAAGTGATGCACAGAATTGCTTTCTATCAAGGGCGACAAGTATGTCATTAATTACTTTTGTAACAGCAGTGATGGTACTGTGCTTTTTCCTGAAGCCTGATAGCAGTTTAGAAAGAGGTTTATTTGAGTATAAAAACTCTTTTATTTGGTCTGAAACAAGGGATTCTAAAATACTGCTGACTTGCTGCTGACATGACGTTAAAAAAAATTTAATATCACATTTATTTGTAATTAATTCATTAATATATTTATTGGAAGAACAGATCAGATAAAACACAAAAATAAAACGCATTTATACACTAAATAAATAAAATAAATGAACACTTATTTATATATACAGTATATATACAACTTCTGTTTATCTTTTTTCTTTATTTTATTTTTGTATTTATTTTGTGTAAGAAAAATGTGTTATTTATAGATAAATATTTATTTATATATAATATAAATTATGTTTTTATATATATATATATATATATATATATATATATACATACAGTATATAAATGCAAATATTTCTTAAATATATACATGCATGTGTGTGTATTTATACTGTATATACAAAATAATTATACAAAGTACACACACACATATATTATGTGAACAAACTTTTATTTTAGCTAGACGCTATGACACTATGTACTGTATTAATATACAGTGGTGTGAAAAAGTGTTTGCCCCCTTCCTCATTTCCTGTTCCTTTGCAAGTTTGTCACACTTAAGTGTTTCGGAACATCAAACCAATTTAAACAATAGTCAAGAACAACAGAAGTAAACACAAAATGCAATTTGTAAATGAAGGTGTTTATTATTAAAGGTGAAAAAAAATCCAAACCATCATGGCCCTGTGTGAAAAAGTGATTGCCCCCCTTGTTAAAACATACTATAACTGTGGTTGTCCACACCTGAGTTCAATTTCTCTAGCCACACCCAGGCCTGATTATTGCCACACCTGTTCACAATCAAGGCATCACTTAAATAGGAGCTGCTTGACACAGTAAGGTCCACCAGAAGATCCTTAAAAGCTACACATCATGCCGAGACACAAAGAAATTCAGGAACAATTGAGAAAGAAAGTATTTGAGATCTATCAGTCTGGAAAGGGTTATAAAGCCATTTCCAAAGCTTTGGGAATCCAGCGAACCACAGTGAGAGCCATTATCCACAAATGGCGAAGACATGGAACAGTGGTGACCCTTCCCAGGAGTGGCCGGCCGCCCAAAATTACCCCAAGAGCGCAGCGACGACTCATCCAAGAAGTCACAAAAGACCCCACAACAACGTCCAAAGAACTGCAGGCCTCACTTGCCTCAGTTAAGGTCAGCGTTCATGGCTCCACCATCAGGAAAAGACTGGGCAAAAATGGCCTGCATGGCAGAGTTCCAAGGAGAAAACCACTGCTGAGCAAAAAGAACATCAAAGCTCGTCTCAATTTCTCCACAACACATCTTGATGATCCCCAAGACTTTTGGGACAACATTCTGTGGACCGATGAGACAAAAGTGGAACTCTTTGGAAGGTGTGTGTCCAAGTATATCTGGCGTAGAAGGAACACTGCATTTCATAAAAAGAACATTATACCAACAGTAAAATATGGTGGTGGTAGTGTGATGGTCTGGGGCTGTTTTGCTGCTTCAGGACCTGGAAGACTTGCCGTGATAAAAGGAACTATGAATTCTGCTGAGATCCTGAAGGAGAATGTCCGACCATCTGTTCGTGTACTCAAGCTGAAACGAACTTGGCTTCTGCAGCAGGACAATGATCCTAAACACACCAGCAAGTCCACCACCGAATGGCTGAAGAAAAACAAAATGAAGACTTTGGAGTGGCCTAGCCAAAGTCCTGACTTGAATCCTATTGAGATGTTGTGGTATGACCTTAAAAAGGCCGTTCATGCTCGAAAACCCTCTAATGTAACTGAATTAGGACAATTCTGCAAAGATGAGTGGGCCAAAATTCCTCCAGGACGCTGTAAAAGCCTCATTGCACGTTATCGCAAACGCTTGGTTGCAGTTGTTGCTGCTAAGGGTGGCCCAACCAGTTATTAGGTTTAGGGGGCAATCACTTTTTCACACAGGGCCATGATGGTTTGGATTTTTTTTCACCTTTAATAATAAACACCTTCATTTACAAATTGCATTTTGTGTTTACTTGTGTTGTCCTTGACTATTGTTTAAATTGGTTTGATGTTCCGAAACACTTAAGCGTGACAAACATGCAAAGGAACAGGAAATGAGGAAGGGGGCAAACACTTTTTCACACCACTGTACTATATTTATGCACACAAAAAAAAATCATCAAATTACATTACATCAAGAAAAGAAGCACCTTTCATTTGGATGAATGGATTTATAAAACAAACTATATTATGTTACCATTTTTTTACCACTATTTTGAATGCAATTAATCTTTGCCCAGCCCTAAAGTGTGTGTCTGTGTGTCTGTGTGTGTGTGTCTCTCGCAGGCGAAGCACATCATGAGCTGTTACTGGGGTTCGAGCAGCACCGCAGCGGAGCGTCACGACCCCAGTCTGCCGTATCTGGAGCAGTATCGCATCGACTGCGGCCAGTTTGTTCAGCTCTTCTCCGCTCTGGCACCCTGGAGCTGTGGCCTTCACACACACACACTCTCCAGCCGACTCTTCCGCCTGCTCGACCAAAACAAGGACTCTCTCATCAACTTTAAAGAGTTTGTCACCGGACTCAGTGAGTACATGCTTTCCCTCCAGAGCTTTTAGATCAGACCGAGTCAGAGTTTGACTAAAGTTGAAATGAAACGGAAGTCTTTTCTTCCCTATCATGGCGTATATCGAAGTGAAACTGCTTGATCTTGTCTGTGGGGAATTGATTGAATGCTTGTGGTTTGCTATTGGTGGATCTCGTGTGAGTGACAGTTTGCCCCGCCCACATCATCAGAGAAGAGAAGAGATGCTGCGAGAGGAACTTATTCTGATTCAAAATTACCAGGAACATGAATTTAAAACAATAATGATGTACACTGATAAATCATTTTTAATAAATACTGCAATATTCCATAAAAAAACAAGAAGTGCCCATTTTTATTTCATGGTGACTTTAATGTGAAAACCACTTTGGATCAACAAGCACTGTTGCCAACTAATTTTCAGGGGAAGTTGCTAAAGGCAGATCGATGTGTTGCTAAAAGTTGCTAAATGACGTTGTGACGTCATTGCGCTATGAAGTCATTACGTAATCGTAAAATTACGTAAAACTATTATGTAATACGTAGATATTTTTTGAAATGCTCATTTAGATTTATTTGTAAAAGATATATATGTGTGTGTGCCCACAGCCTCTGTGCCTGGCTATATAGACCTTATGTAGCCCCGCCCCTGCGCTCGTTGTATTTTGTCCGGTTTTCACAGCGATTTCCACAGCAATCTTAAAGGGTTAGTTCACCCAAAAATGAAAATGATGTCATTAATGACTCACCCTCATGTCGCTCCAAGCCCGTAAGACCTCCGTTCATCTTCAGAACACAGTTTAAGATATTTTAGATTTAGTCCGAGAGCTTTTTGTCCCTCCATTGAAAATGTATGTATGGTATACTGTCCTTGTCCAGAAAGGAAATAAAGACATCATCAAAGTAGTCCATGTGACATCAGTGGGTTAGTTAGAATGTTTTGAAGCATCGGAAATACATTTTGGTCCAAAAATAACAAAAACTACGACTTTATTCAGCATTGTATTGTCTTCCGGTTCTGTTGGGGATCCGCGTTCACGAGTCTGCAGTGACGCTGCTGACGTAAGACGCTGCTGACGTGTATCTGGTGCGTCCGTGTATTCGGGTTCAAATAAATATGGCTGGGCAAAAAAATGCAAGTCTTCCTCTGTGTGGAAATCCTTAGACATGTTTGTGAAGATTGTTTTGTTTCCAGCGTGCGTCTCCCTCATACTGTAAACGAAGCTTGGGCGCACCAGACACACGTCAGCTCGTCTTACGTCAGCAGCGTCACTGAACGCGGATCCCCACAGAACCGGAAGACAATACAATGCTGAATAAAGTCGTAGTTTTTGTTATTTTTGGACCAAAATGTATTTCCGATGCTTCAAAACATTCTAACTAACCCACTGATGTCACATGGACTGCTTTGATGATGTCTTTATTTCCTTTCTGGACAAGGACAGTATACCGTTCATACATTTTCAATGGAGGGACAAAAAGCTCTCGGACTAAATCTAAAATAAACTAAAACATTAAACTAAAACATTAAACTGTGTTCTGAAGATGAACGGAGGTCTTACGGGCTTGGAGCGACATGAGGGTTAGTCATTAATGACATCCTTTTCATTTTTGGGTGAACTAACCCTTTAAGGAATTATGAATGAACCGCTCAGTCTATTTAGCTAGCTTGTACACGTGTTGTTTGGATTAGAGTCACTTTCCAAAAGTTGCTAAAAGTTGCCAAATAAATTTAAAAAATTGCTAAATTTGTTGCTAGGTGCTTTTTGGAAA
>NW_027508919.1:527500-595000 GCF_051911475.1 Siphateles boraxobius
ATTAAATTCGTTTTAATTAATTTGTTCTTGTTTTCTATAATTGACAGTAGATAACCCTAATAAATTAAACACACAAAGCCCTTTGATAAGTAGGCCTATCAATAATTATTTGTTTGTTATATTATCTGGAATAATTACGAAAACCCGTGTAGCAGGACTATCAATTTATTTTCTACATTCAGTTTAATTTTCTATATACTTTATTTATTCAAATTAAACTGCATGTGCCCTTTGATTGTGAAGTTAGACATCGAAAATTGCAGATCAAGTGCATGGGCCTGCATGTTTTTTCTTGTGGTGAATTGGATCCTATTTTCCATTAGGGGTGGGCGGATCGATCCTGAAGTATCGATACTTTCGATACTGACGTGGTATCGAAAAGGATCGATCCTCACATAAAAATATCGATCCAAACGTGTTTTTTTTTTTTACCAGTAATTTTTTATTAATTTAGAACGCAATTCAGTGCGAAAAAAAAGCTTCTAAGTTGAAAAATAAGCGAATGTTAGCGAATAATTGTGTAGGGTAGAACTATTTCTCCTAGTCATCTGGATACAAGACGAAACTAATCAATCACAGAGAGTTCAAAGCTGGTGCTTCTGTCACAGTGCGTTTGGGAAACGAAGCCTTGCTTAGATGACAGAGAAACAATCGGGATTATTTCGCAATAAACAAATTAAAAGTTTACATAACGGTTCAAAATGTTGACGTAAGTAAGATTTGTATAATGAAATTAATATTTTTATTCAACAACGATCGATGGATTAAATTGATCCAAAGTGACAGTCAAGGGTTTTACACTGTTAAAAAAAATCTATTTCATATAAATGCTGTTCTTTCAACTTTGTTCATCATGATACATTTTATGCAAAATGATTTGGTTTCCACAAAAACATAAAAGTGTTTTCATTGATAATAATAAGAAATGTTTCTTGAGCAGCAAATCAGCATATTAAAATGAATTCTCATCATGACGGATCATGAAGACTGGAGTAATGATGCTGAAAAGTCAGCTTTGATCACAGGAATAAATTACAGAATAGCCTATGTTAAATTGTAATAATATTACAGTTTTTACTGTATTTTTGATCAAATAAATGCAGAAGAGAATTAAAAATCTTACAGACCCCAAACTTTTGAACAGTAGGCTAGTGCACAATAGTGCATTACTATAATTAGGGTAGTTTGGTAAAAGTCACTGACTGAATTTTACAGGCGAGGTGAGAGCACAAATCACAAAATATTTAGTGGTCATGAAAACGTATTCAGATTTAGCATATTAATGATACATTCACCTCATAAATCATGACACACTGCTCTAGCACAGGAGAAGTGCATGTAAGTTCAAGTGCATGCTTTTAAAATTAAAAAGTATTGGTATCGGTATCGATATCGGCGATACTGGCCATGTATTTACTTGGTATCGGATCGATACCAAATTTTGCAGTATCGCCCACCTCTATTTTCCGTTATTACAGTTAACTACGCGCAGTGATATGGAACTGTAATGCGGTCAAACCTGCCTGAAACTACTTTAGCCGTGCGTTTCCCTGAAAATAATTGCACACCTTAGAACGTTCTCAACCAATCAGAATCAAGCATTCAACAGCCCTGTATTGTATATATATATATATATATATATATATATATATATATATATATATATATACACACACACACACTGTATGTTTATATAAAAGATTTATTATTACATATTATGTTATCTATCTATCTCTATCTGTCTGTCGTTCTATCTGTCTGTCATCCATCCATCTGTCCAGTACATTTTTATTGTATAACCTTTATCCCATTTAGATCTGCCTGTAATCAGTACACAACGCTCACTTTTTTTTTTACTGTCCAATCAACAGCCGCCAAATAAAATCAAACCCGTTCTTGTTTTCTGTTGTAATTTCTCTGTAGAATGTCATAAATATACAGTACAGTAGTAAAATAGGTTGCAACTTCCATTTCATGCCGACTTATATAATGAAATAATGCAAATTATTTCATTTATTTTATTGCGTCATATCTATTGTCGCTGTAAATAGAATTTTTTCTTCGGAGGGATGAATTCAAATTCTGCTGTAGAGCTTCACTTGCATTGAGCTTACATTTTCTCCTTTAACACTATCTGAGAGAATATTTCATTTATTCCAAACAAATGTAGACAAACAGTTCTGAGTAATATTATTTGTAATTAGTGTGTGTTGTGTGTTCTGGTGTGTCCCGCATGTACCTGTGGATGGTTCGCTCCAGGTTTACTGATTGATAAATAATTATAAATCTTCTGCTCTCTCATTTTCCTCATTTGTTGTCTTCCTTATCTCCCCCTTCTCTTTTAAACTCTAACACTCTTTCTTTCTTTTCTTTCTTTCATCTGATCACTCCAGATCCTCCCTTCCTGTCTCATCTGGACTTCCTGGCACAGGAAGTGACCTCAGGTTTGTGTCTGTCTGTCATCTCGAGTGTGTTTTCTCTCTCCAATGGTGTTTTTGGGCGTCAGTACAAATCTTTTTTTTTTTTTTTTTACTAACCTCTGTCGGTTTTGGTGTTTTCCAGTCTGCATTTCACCTTCTCAGTTTCACATGGCATCGTCTTACCTTTATGGCTTTCTTCTCTTCTCTCTCCTTTTTTTGTTTTGTTCTTTTTTTTTTTAGCCATGGGTTTTATTTCATGAAACCTTTCTGGTGGGCATTTCTAATTGGGTAATGGCTAGATGTCATTTTCATGTTTGTGTTTATTAATGCAGCATTAATGTCTTAACAGGAGATGAGCTGAAAGAGTCAGGTGACCCATCAACAGCCGGAGACACCGATGACAGAAAAGGTGCAAGGCCTGATAATGCTTGGCTTTTCATGACTCTGGTTGTTGTTTTAATGGCAGCGTCTCATTGCAGCTCATGTGTGTTTTCAGAGGAGAAGCCAAAGGACTATAAGTATTATCTGAGAATGTGGGCCAAAGAACACGAGCCAAAGAAAGAGAGCATCAAAGATCTGCCGCGGATTAATCAGGTGACCGACATTTATTGATCTCAAACACTGGCTGTTGATGCATACAGTCTCATTTGTTTGGGAGAAACATTTAGTCTACATTAGGATACATATCTGATCAAAGACCAAATTTGAATCTGATATTTTTCATTTTTTGCAGTAATTTTAATATGAAGGATCAGATCTGATGTAATTTTGTTTATTGCTTGTCATAATTGCATGCTGGATTTACCTTAGGCGTGAGTGAACCGTAAAGTTATTTATGAAGCAAATAAATGTTGATGTACATTTGATCTAACGGGTTTTGTAAAATCACAATAAATAACAAAATTCGAATTACTGACGACTCGTTTCGTGACACAAACTAAATTTGTACTTTGCAGACGTTTTACATTCACAAACAGCTATAAAAACACTACATGAAAGGGAATATCTGATAAAGCATAATAGGGGCACTTTAAATCATTTTAATTATATCTGACCTAGTCAAAGTCCAATGAATTTATGAATTTTTATTTTGTTCATTCACATCAAATCAGTATTAAAAGTAGCGGTAACACTTTACAATTAGGTTCATTAGGTAACATTAATTAACTACCTTAGTTAACATGAAAAACTCTTCAGCATTTATTAAAGGTGCTCTTTGTAATATTTCTGAGGATCTATTGAGAGAACATTCAATATAAGATCCATAACTATGTTTTCAGAGGTGTATAAAGACCTTGCATAATGAACCGTTATGTTTTTATTACATTAGAATGAGACATTTATATCTCCATAACCACGAGCACCCCCGACTATGGAGGTCGACATATTGTGTGGTCATGTTTCTACGGTGGCCCTAAACGGACAAACGCGTTTCGTTACGATGTTGCGCTTCGTGCACGGAAGCAAGCTTAGTTCAGCGAATAAAACACTGACACAATGATGAACAAGTTACAATAATATTCGCAATAACATAGTTTTACTGAATAATAAACATAATTTATTAATTTTTCCTTGTAAAGAAACCTCATTGCTGAACTGCTACTCTCTGCTGTCTCAGACGACGACATCATCTCCTGTCGGCCACCGTAACTTCTGTTGGTTGCAATTCGTAACCTCACCACTAAATGCCGCTAAAAATCACACACTGCACCTTTAATCTTAGTGAATATTAATTTCAACATTTACTAATACATTATTAAAAGCAAAGGTTGTATTTGTTAACATTGTTCATGTTATTTCACAGTGCATTAACTAAACAATGAACCGCTGTATTTTTATTAACCAACAATAACAAAGATTAATAAATACTGTAACAGATGTTTTGCTCATTGTTAGTTAATACATTAACTAATGACGCTTATTGTAAAGTGTTACCAAAGTAGCAATCTTGTCCTGCAGTGTTTGGCCAATTAAAATAGCCTTGACATGAACATGAGTGACTTCAACGCATTTTCATGTGTTCCTACATTTCCAGGAGCAGTTCATTGAGATGTGTAAGACTCTCTACAACATGTTCAGTGAAGATCCCATGGAGCAGGAGCTTTATCACGGCATCGCCACAGTGGCGAGTCTCCTGCTGCGCATCGGAGAAGTGGGCAAGAAGTTCTGCAACAACGGGGGAAAGAAAGCCGAGGCCTCCACGGTGGACGCTCTTCAGCCAGACAGAGAGGACTCGTCCGGGGAGGGAGGATCAGGACAGTCCCTGGTCTCAAAGGCCCTGGCAGAGGCCCAACTAGAGACGCCTCCTCCTACAGCGTCCGGTTCTGACGAAGAGGCCAAAGACGACACTTCTGTATCGTCGTACTCCGTGGTGAGCGCTGGTTCGCTGCAGTGCGAGGACATCGCCGACGACACGGTTCTGATTGGCTGCGTGGCCGGAGACACGGGGGATCGGAGGCGGGGCAGCGCGCCGGATGCCGATTGGTCGATCACATTCGAGCAGGTTTTAGCATCGTTCCTCACGGAGACATCGCTGGTTGACTACTTCGAGAAGAAACACGACATCCAGAGCAAAATAAAGGCATGCAAGTCGCTGAGAGCGGTTGAAAGACAGATCAGTACGTCAAGCGATCACGATTTCTCTCTGACCACGCAATGATTACACTCGTATAGACATGCATGAACACATAAACACACACATACAGATATGTATATGTATGTCTGGATGCTGTCTGTAGGAGTTTGATACTTCTGTGTCATAGTCTACAAATGATGTTTAAAAAAAGACCACGTTAGTGTCTGGTTTTGCTGGGTTTCATCAGTTGAACGCGTCAACTAGCAGGTCTGGAATGGAGGATTATGGGATATGGCCCATACAAATCTAAATATATCTACAGGAACTGCATATATTACTCATTCAGATTAACAAATGAAACATCACACTAAATGTTTGATTTGCACACTCGTCTTGAGTCCCTTGTAGGAATGAGAGCGATTATCTCGCATTAAAAGTGTACATCACTAATGCTTTCTTGCACGTGTGCTATAGCTGGATATATATCGGTGTATTTGGCGGTAAGAAGTGTCCTTTAGGTGATGAAGCGTCGACCTCATAATGCTCACTTTAACTCTTCAGATTCACTTTGACCCCTCAGATGGAGACAGTTGTTCACTTTGCACACAGCTTTGGTTCAAAGACATGTTTCTGTGTGTTAAAAATCAGCTTTACCGTTTTTAACGAAGTCATTGCCTTGCTTTAATGATCAGACTCTTACTGTTGGTCGAGGGCAGCGTTGCACGGGTTTGTTGTGGTGAGAGGACGGCGTCATCAGTACAGTACGTTTATTGTCAGATGTGTGTTTGCCAGAAGCTACACAAACGTTACAACGCTGGCTTGTCTCAGTCGTCCAAACCGTAACGAGAGGTACAGTAAAAAATGTAGCCGATTAATTGAGCACTATAATGGCCTTTACCACGTAATCTTGTTTCTTGTTTATTCGCCACAATATTTTCTGTTGTCAGGCCAAAGCATGTACAATCATTGGGATTCATTCATTCAAGATCAAGCAGAGCGAATTTGTGCAAATCACTCGTAAAAGCATTTTTATGCAAATTTAACATTGAAATGAATTAAACCTTTGTAAATTGGATTGAATGCACAAAACATTTATGCAACCATATCTGAGTAAACTGTTGCATAGAGTTTTGTAAAACAATACATTTATGTAAATTGAGACATTTTATCAAAATTAAAATGATGTACATTGTTGTATAATATCATTTTACAAATGTGTCTTAGGCATTTAAAATAAAAGTAAAAAATAAAATTCTATTTACATAAATTGAGACATTAGATTTAATTAAACCATTTTTATATAAATCATAACATTAAATTAAAAATAAGTTGACCGATTTGTTGTTGTTTTTCTCCATAAAAAGATTAAGGATTAACACAAATTAGTTCTGCTTGTGTTTTATAAATTAAGCCCTGTTACATTTATTTGGACAATGCAATAAAAGTTGCAAACTATATTTCTGTTTCTTGATCGCAATGCTTCTTTTGTATCAAATTTCGAGCTCTAACCTTTGGCCTGGAGATTTCTTGAGCCATAACATTATGTTCTAGAACTATTTAAAATAGGTTCATTGTTTAAAAACAGACTTGATCTTTAATCACATGACTGAAAGAGTCTGGACGCTTGCGTTTAATGAGATGTAGTCGAGCTTCTTAAACTGTAAATAGTTGCATATCACATTCTAATATCAGAAGTTTTAACGTCAAATCGTTCACAAAGATCGTTCTTGTTTGTTTTCAGTCATGTATCGCTTTGCTTTTGTCTGTCCCGTTTCTATCCTATATTTATGATTTTTAACAATTGCTTTTGTACCAAGTAAATTAGCTCTAAATTAAGCCTGTTCGGCTAAGTAAATAACAAAATATGAAAGGCTTCAGTATTATTATTTTCAGATGATATGTTTAAAGAGCTTTAAAATATGAACATGATTTAAACGGGGCCGAAGAAAACATTTGAACCAGTAGAAAAGAGATTTTAAATCAATAATGAAGCATTAAAATATATAAAAATTGGATTATAGGCTCATTTCCCTATCTCCGCTATGAAACACACTTGTCATTTACAGTGAATCTGAATGTGAATTAATCTCCCGTGACCTCTATCTAACTGTGAAAATAACTGGCTTCACTTCACTGTGTTTCTAATTAACGATGTTAATTAATGCACAAACTAACACTGTTTCCACATTCATTATGCGTTTTGTAAAAGGAGTGAATTATTCTTCTTCTTTGTGTCGAGTTTCTCCTTCTGTAGGCTTTCCGTCTGTGACCTGCAGCTGTTATTACCTGATGTCCACTCATTTAAAAGTTGTTTAAAAACGTATTGTCATTAAACCAGTATTGTGTAATATTATGTAATAAAAATCAAGTTCAAGTCGGAGCGTATTTAGTGTTTTCATGCACATCCACTTATATGTAGGCCTACACTATTTAACTTTTGGCCCACTAGAATGTTAAAAAACAAAACCACATGCCATTTGCAGAAGAACATTGTTTTGGTTGTGCTTGGGCTCTGTGACTGTGTGGATGAATATAGTTCAATGTACCTGTGTTTACATCTCTGAAGACGTTACTGGCTCTATCCTAAATCGAGCCCTCATGATCTTCCTCCGAGTCCACACTTTTGTGACGTAATGCTCAGCAAAAGTGCACAGAGGGTGCATCACAAACACCCTTCTGAAACCTAAAACGGCAAGTGGGAAGCCTTATGGTCTCTTGGACTTAATCGACGGCACACACGATGGCCATGGTAAGTCCACAAGACCACTTTGAAGTGTGCAATTTTGGGACAGGGACACTGTAGCTTTATCCATTAAAGGTGCAATGTGTAATATTTCTGAGGATCTATTGACAGAAATGCAATATAAGATCCATAACTATGTTTTCAGTGGTGTATAAAGACCTTGCATAATGAACCGTTATGTTTTTATTAGCTTAGAATGAGACATTTATATCTACATAACCGCGGGCGCCCCCTTCTATGGAGGTCGATATATTGTGTGGTCATGTTTCTAGCGTAGCCGACAGCGAACACACACACAGCGCTACAGCGAACACACACACAGCGCTACAGAGCACGTTTCCTCACTACCTTTAGAAAGAAGTTTTCAGTGGTGTATAAAGACCTTACTTGAAGAACCGTTATATTTGTATTAGCTTAGAATGAGCAGTTTCTGTCTACACACACCGCGGGTTCCTGATCATTGAAATGCGCCGACATGTTTCTACGGTGGCCCTAAATGGACAAACGCGTTTCGTTACTATGTTGCTCTTCGTGCAAGGAAGCAAGCTTAGTTCAGCGAATAAAACACTGACACGATGATGAACAAGTTACAATAATGTTCACAATTACATAGTTTCACTGAATAATTAAGTAAACATAATTTATTAATTTATCCTTGTAAAGAAACCTCATTGCTGAACTGCTACTCTCTGCTGTCTCAGACGATGAAATATTTTCCTGTCGGCCACCATAACTTTTGTTGGTTGCAATTCGTAACCTCACCACTAGATGCCGCTAAAGAAAATAGAGAAAATTCTAGCACAGTGCCACAATAAACATTATGAAATGAGCCTTCACAATAGATGCTTTACAGTAAATTCTGTTAGAGAGATACATATGGCAATTTAACTGATCTATAAAACACCTTACCTGTTGAGTAATAAAAAACACCATCTCTGCATTGCTTTTACAACATTTAATCCCTCAGTTCTTGCCATCTCTGAAAAGCCAAGCTAATGTTGATTCTGGTTTTATTACGACCTCTGTCTCGTTCTCTTTTTGTCAGCAGACTCTCCTCTGTTTTTAAAGGGGAATTATGCAGTTTTTTAGCTTAACTGAACAGCTTTGGAGTCATTGGAATGGTTATATGACTTTTTTCGGGTTGAATGGTGGCCGTCTCGCCCCCCTCCCCCTCCCATGGTGCCTGTGAGTAGAAAAACCGCACTTGCAACTTTGGGCCGGCGGCCTCAGCGTCTGGATGTATCGCGTGATATCGGCTCCGCGATGTAACGAATTGCTTTACTGCATCGCACACATATAAGCATAGATATATACACATATCTATGACATATAAGAAGCAGAAAGCTAGAAAAGCATTGTCGGAGGAACAGAGAAAGAGGAAACGGCAGACTGACCGAGCGAGGAGTCAGACACGAGTAAATATCGGACCTGCGTTTTCAGAATGGAGAAAAAAATGAAGATATCGCGATCGGAAGAGTCTAGAAAAATTAAACGAGAATCTGACAGCCTGAGGAACCGGACAAGAGTCCCACTCGGTCAGGCTTTCACTGTTAAAGTTGATTCCTGCGATTATCATGAGAACAGTTGTCAATGTCTCACATAATTATCAGGACATAAATAAGCCTACACGTTGTAAATACTGTAAATGAGCGCAATTTGCAAACCATAAAGATAAATTGCAATAATCATGTCTAACGACATCATAATGGACATTGTTACGAAATAATGTGACGTACATGTAACTTTATTGATGTCATCTGGCATTTTGTAATGTTTACAGTGTTGCGTGAGTGGTATTTACCACAGTAACGTTAAATACAAGTACTCTACAGCGACTCTAGGGGGCGATGTTTGTCAAAAACGGAATTCCTGCATAGTGTGCCTTTAAACGGGTGATTTCCCGGAGGTTGTAGATTTAGTCCTCGACGACAAACTTTCTCACTCGTTGTGATAACTTATCTCTGTCACTGCCACACCAGACACGCGTCAAAGCAGCCGCAGCAAAGTTACTCTGTTTACGAATATGAGACGCACACAGGTGAGTGACGCATGTACGCAATATCCCAATGCAAACCCATCCTGTCAGGTCTAAAATATAAACACTTATAAAAGGCTTAGCATAGTGAAAAAAACCTTTTGGAAGAAGGATTGATGATGTTGACTCATTACTTACATTTTCTTAATTAAACAAAAAAGTTACAGTGAACCTTTAGCACCTTATTGCATAGTCTTCAAGAGGACGACAAACCTTGTAATCGTAGTCATGATTGAAAATATATGTGCCAAGAAACCTCTTAATAAACAACAACACTGATGACTTTTATTATATGATGAACAAAAGGGAATTGACTGACAGTTCAAATAAAAGATGTGGCGTCGCATAAGTATCCGTTTGTAAAATTAGACCATCAGTTGTTACAAAATTGTAAAAAAAAAATATATATATATATATATATATATAGAAAAATAATAATACTAAAAAAGTTTTTTATTACAAGCTCTTAAAGAACAGCAGGTTTAAATATGTACAAGCATAAAAGCTGCATGTGTCAAGGATAAAAGAGCAATGCTGCTGAAATGTGTGTGAAACCTCAAGCGTTTGTGACATGATTGTGAAAGTACTTTGACTTTTGAAAGCACTGGAGAGACAGCAAGCTTTTTTTTGTCAGATGCATGCATGCAAAATTAGTTTTAGAAATGTCTGATGCATTAAACATCAAGGCTCATACGCCTGTGCATATTGTTGCAAAGCCTCTCTATGAGAATTCATCAGCTTTCAGAATAATTATATGTATGAATGTATTTGTGTGTGAAATGTAGCTTTAACCTGCCATAGAAGTTGTTTTTAATGCTGGGCTTTGCATGCACCACTGCTGCGGTGACCTGTCGGTCTTCAAGCTGTCCTTCTGCCTTCTGATTGGCTTGTTATTGGCTGATCAGGTTGTTGGCCTGTATGATCTGCTGAAGGATGCTGTCTACATCAATGGTGTCGTAGCTGATTCCCTGCATATCCAGGTCTGGTAGGATGGAGGATAGTAATGCAACCACGTTTCGCCGGATGGACCGCAGCCTCTCCAGAGTCACACTGCTGTCCGGGAGGAACAACAGAGAGACGCTCAAATACAGGAAAAATACACTGTGCCGTTCGGAGTTTGGGGTTGGTACGATTTTTAATGTTTAATGTCTCATATGCTCACGAAGGATGCATTTATTTGATGGAAAAAATACAGTAAAAACATATTAAAATACTTGTTTTCTATTTGAATGCATTTTTAAAATGTGATTTATTCCTGTGATCAAAACTGAATTTTCAGCATCATTACTCCAGTCTTCAGTGTCACATGATCCTTCAGAAATCACTATAATATGATGATCTAATAACTGATGCTCAAGAAACATTGATTATTGATTGTCTATTACATGATTATTATCAGTGTGGAAAATAGTTGTTCTGTTTCATATGTTTGTGGAAACTCTGATGCATTTTATTTCAGAATTCTTCGATGAATAGAAAGTTCTAAAGAATTAATTTAAAGCATTTATTTGACAATCTTTTGTAACATTCTAAATGTTTTTTTTTCAAATAATGCATCATTGCCAAATAATATATATGATACGAATTGTATGTGTGTGTATATATATATATATATATATATATATATATATATATATATATATTTCTTTTTTTATTGACTTTTTTTATTATATTTAATTCAATTCACAGTGCTGTAAAATGTATTAATCAAATCTAACATAAAGGTTTTTATATATATAAGTGCATACACACAGTATAAATACACATGGTCAAAAAAAAATTTCAAACACAATACCAGTTTTAAAGCTGTTTTGTAATGATTGACACACACACACACACACACACACCTGTTGTACGTGAGGTTGGGTGTGTTGGTGCTCTGGTCTCTCCTCTCTTGCATGTCTCTGTCTGTTTGTGTCACGCGGTTCAGCAGTGTGTGTCTCTCAGGTCCAGTGGACCGCGACTGGTTCTCCTCCTGGAGTTTGGCTAACGTCTTCCTCCAGTACAGCTCGTCTCTGGGACTCGTCTCCGCCTCCTGTTGGATCGGGGATGAACTGCTCCGCTGCGCCGGAGACCTGTTCGCCTGTTCCTCAGATTTCTGCTGATTTAAAGGTGTTTAAAAAGGTTTGTACGATTTTGAATTACACACGTTTTGTACTCTGATTAAAAACTACAGTGTCTTACTGATTTCAATGATTCACCGATATACTCCAAATTGAATTAATGACTCAAAATTATTAACAAATGAATAATTAATGACAAATTATACAACTACTATGAGTATATCAAACTCAAATACATACAGTACACTCACATTAAGTGTTATGTACTAGATAGCAAATCTCAACTGTCTGATTGTTATTTTGCCAAGAAATGTAAACTATTAAAAGTTGGATATATAGTACATCTTACTTTACCAGCATATATACAGTATACTATATAGCAAATCTCATTTGCATTAACGTTTATTGTTATGGCCACAAAATGTAAACTTTATTATCGCAGTTATATATAAAGTTGGATAAAAATGATACATACACGTAAAGCGATATATACACTATATAGCAAATCAAAACGGCCTGATTTTTAATTTAGTTGCAAAATGTAACTATATTCTCACCCAGCTCTTTATATAAAGTTGGATATATAAGTGTGTTCAACGTTTTGTTGGATAAATCACAACTGTTTGAATTGCTTGTATCTTGTATAGTTTAGCTTTAATCTGCTCAATGCAACAAGGCATGAAGATATTAAGATACTATAAACATTAACGGTAACACTTTACAATAAGGTTCATTAGTTAATTACCTAAGTTAATATGAACTAAGAATAATCAATACTTTTTCAGCATTTATTAATCTTAGTTAATATTAATTTCAACATTTACTAATACATTATTAAAATCAAAGGTTGTATTTGTTAACATTAGTAAATGCACTGGGAACAGACAATAAACAGCTGGATTTTTATTAACTAACATTAACAAAGATTAATAAATACTGTAACAAATGTATTACTCATTGTTAGTTAATACATTAACTAATGTTAACTAATGAACCTTATTGTAAAATGTTACCACACTGACATCATGATTTTCTGTAAAGCTGCTTTGAAACGATGTGTATTGTGAAAAGCGTTACACAAATAAATTTGACTTGTCTCTAAACTCTCTTAAAAAGCATTTTAATTTTACCTGACAAACAGAAAGTTCCTCGGTTGACATCGCATTCAGTCTTTCAGCGTTTTGCTCACATGACACCGAATTCCCATTTTGCGCAAGTCGCTCCTCAACCGCGGTGACATCAGAAGGCCCGCCCCCTTCTGCCTCCGTTACCATGGCAACCTCGGGCTCGCGGATGCCCAGGATCCGTTTTAAGCGCTTGGCTTCCCGCTCCAGCTGAGCGAGTCTCTGAACGAGAGCGGCTCGATCCGAACCGTCGGTCGGTAACGGGGACACGGGCTGAAACCCCGAGCGGCTGAGAGGAGTGACCACCACCGTCTGAGCCGTGGTCATGGAGGAGTGCGGAGAGAGCGGGTGAAGCGGGATCCTGGGCTGGTCTTTGGGCATCTGTGGCCCCTGAGACGTGTGATGCTCCACGGGGCCCTCGAGATGAACACTGTCCTCCTGAGACGTCGAATCCACTGTTGGAGATGTGTTGGTGTTCGTCTCTGATCCGTCATGCGTTTTGTCGGGTGTTTCGGGCTCTCCATCAAACGGGACGTCTGGAGATCCAGCATGGTTTGGGGATTTATTGCCCTTTTCAGAGGGTGAACATGGTTCTTTTCTTCTTTTTCTAAAAAATAAGTTGGCAAAATGAGTAAAAAGTTAATTAAAACAAGATTTTCTGATGCCATGGAAGCCAAATTATGATGATTCCCCTTTCTGGGATCCACTAAATTGTAAAGGAAGCTTTATATTTTCATGTATTAAGACACACGTATACTGTAATAAATGAAAAGAAATATTATAATGTGCAAAATATTTAGATTTTAATAAGTTAAAAACTGTATTTAGTTAATCACTATATTCTATCTTCCCACCATTATTATTATCAGTACAATAAAATAAATCTCAAGACTTTAAAAAGCAGAATGAAAAGTAGACATTTTTACACAATTTTTTCTCTTGAATAATAATGTAAAATTATATACATATATATATATATATATATATATATAAAATTTATAATAATTTATACATAGATCATTTATATATGTACATATATATATATACATTTTAAAAAAAAAAATTTTAATTCAATTATTTTAAAATTGAAAAAAAATAATGTTACTTTTTTAGTTTTAAATATAGTTCAATACATTTTAATTTCATTTTACATTTTTTATTTCATTTTAAATACTAAATTGAAATTTTAATTGAATTCAATTCATAGAGGGTCTTCATTTTGTCAGCGCCACAGTAACATGAGAGAGTTTGTTAAGCATGTTACATGAAATCTAATGCATTGACCAAGCATTTGCGTCTGCGTGTGTGTGATGAGATGAGAGATTCTCAAACACACATTAGTGCCTGTAAATGTGTGTATCTGTCGGACCTCGGGGAGTGTGAAGACTCTTCCTCTTCTGTGACTCCATCCTCATCTGTATCCTGTGTATCTGTCGTCATGGCAACGGTGACCTCATCCTGTTTGCTCACTGATGTAGATTCAGATAGCCCTCTACAGAGAGTTCGCACTGGGCTTTTAGTCATCTACAACACACACACACACACATACTTTTTATAGTCCGAAGTGAGAGCATTGTGTCAAAACCAAAAAGAGAAGTGGAGTTTCACATTAATGTAGATAATTTCTATAAATGCCTCTGTTGGGCCACAGAGATAGAACTGCAGCCATGAGAACCATCTAAGTCAAAACAGTAGTGCTCTATATATATATAATGTATGTGTGTGTGTGTGTGTGTGTGTGTATAAAATAGGGTGGTTTCTAGATGCATTAACTATAAATTATTTATTAAAAACAGCCAAATTAATTTATATATTTATTTATTCAGCCTGACTGCAGTTTAACTATAAATTATGGGCCGCTTGGCAAACTACAGTATCAAAGTACTGCAGTTTCCCCAACATTGTTACACACACCTCAATTTATGTTTGCATAGGCAAAGTTCTCGCATTCACACTCGTACGCGTTATCTTTCATATCTGCCATATGCAAAAGAGGATAGCCACACACAACCTAGAGAAAACATTTATATAGACCAAACACACACACAACTAAGTCAACAAGCCCACAACGTCTGAGATCACACCCGGATACTTGTGAGAAGTCAGAAACCAAAGTTCCTGTCCTTAGAAATAAGTACTTCATCATCAGACTCAGAAATAGAGGTGTATACCTCCATAGATCTTCCTCTTCTCTTGACTGAGGCATGTTCCCTGCGCAGAAGAAAACAGCAGTTTAAAACACTCACACACACACACAAACACACACTAACCCGACTCCTAAACCTACCCACCACACAGAACTTTCTATATTTTTACATTTGGTCCCCACAATGTAATATAAACCTGTACACTCACACAGATACACATGAACATGCAGACACTCACGCACAAATGCACAGACATAGGCATGCACACACACACACACACACACACACACACACACACACACATACATACACTCTCACACACATGCAAAAACTCACACACATATGCACACACATACACACGCAAATTCACACATGCCCACACACACACACACAAACACATACATACACTCTCACACACATGCACATGCACTCTCACACACATGCAAACACTCACGCACATATGCACACACATACACACGCACATTCACACATGCTCACACACATACACACACACACACACACACACACACACACACACATACATACATACACACGCTCACACACATGCAAACACTCACACACATATGCACGCACATTCACACATGCTCACACACACAACACCACTAGTGTAAAGTATAGAGACATTTATAGTGTCTTAACTGTTTTTTGAGTTTTTTTGCATAGCTGGGTGTGACGACAGCGTTCTCTTCTGTTTCCTCCGGTAACAAACAGCTCCTAGACAACAAAAACGCAAGAATAAATAAGACTGTGGTTTAGTGCATGCTATGCAGTTAACACTACTGCTCACAAGTCTGGGGTCAGTAATATATTTTTTTAAAGAAAAATGGACACTTTTATTCAGCAAGGATGTGTCAAAGTGATCAAAAGTGACAGTAAAGACATTTATAATGTTACAGAAGATTTCTGTTTCAAATAAATGGTATTTCCACAAAAATACATCTGTTTTTTCAACATTGATAATAATCATAAATTATTCTTGAGCATCAAATCACCATATTACACTGATTTCTGAAGGATCATGTGACACTGAAGACTGGAGTAATGATGCTGAAAATTCTGCTTTTATCACAGGAATAAATTACATTTTTAACATATATTCACATAGAACACTGTTTTAATTTCGATTTCCTTCTCTGTGGGCCTCGAGTGAGTTCACTAGTGTAACAGCGAAGCGCTTCTGTGCTGTACGTCACACGCATCACACACATGACCAGCGTCGGCCAATAGTGAGCCTGCGTTTGACGTAGCTCTACGCAATCACACTACGTTAACTGACTAGAGACCCACAGAGAAGGAAATGAATAGTTGAAATAAAGTCGTTATTTATGTTTGTTTTTGCGCACAAAAAGTATTCTCGTCGCTTGATAAACTTAAGATTGAGCCACTGTAGTCACTTGGACTATTTTAACGATGTCTTTAATAACTTTTCGGGGAACAAGTGTCAATCCCTCAGAAGCCTATGGAGGAGTGATCCAGCTCTCAGATTTAATCAAAAATATCTTAATTTGTGTTCTGAAGATGAACGAAGGTCTTACGGGGTTGAACAACATGAGGGAAAGTAAATACTGACAGCATTTACATTTTTGGGTGAACTATCCCTTTAATGTTCGTTCACACCGCCGCCGACTTGAGCTTCCAAAGCTACCGGAAGTCATTCATTTTCAATGGAAGCTGGCTTCTCTGAGCTGCGAGGAGCGTCAAATCCATCAGCGTCGCGTTTTGGGCGTTTTGAGCGTCAATCAGAAAGTTGAAAGTAGCTCAACTTTATGGTAATGAGCTATGACGCGGTTCAGCGGCAAGCAGCGGCAAAAGCCAGCAACCAATCAGAATATAGACGTCCTCCACGCTGGCTGATTCCAGAGAAACATACCATGTAAACTTTCGTTCCTACCAAAACATTAGTTCCGAGAAAATGATGGAGAAGCTAACCATCACTGTTGCTGGGTTTCCTATCATTTATGATATCACGTTTGTTTGCATATAACATAAGCATATATTTAAGATCACTAAATTCGAGGCTTCTGGTCATTCCGAGGATATCTAAGTCCACTAAAGGAGGGAGGGCGTTCTCACATTAAGCTCCTAAACTCTGGAATAGCCTTCCTGATATTCTTCGAGACTCAGACTCGCTGTCCCAGTTTAAAACTAGATTAAAGACGCATCTATTTAACCAAGCATTCGCTTAATGCTTACCTTTTATACTACTGCTGAATCATTTTGAATGCATTAACCTTATGAACATCAGCTATGCTAATTATTTCCCATCTGCCTTTCTGCTGGAGGTAAATAGCGTTCGTCAGCTCCAGTTTGTATCCAGCCTCTCACGGAGACTTCAGATGCCCCAACACCTGTGATGAGATGATTTGACGCCTGTGAAGAGACGACTCAACGCCGGCGATATGTTATGCCCTAAATTAATACATGATTAACTGACTGTATTTTTCTATGTACATTTCCGAAATGCACTTTCTGTAAAGCTGCTCTGAGACAATGAAAAGCGCGTATTGTGAAAAGCGCTATACAAATAAATTTGAATTGAATTGATTTGAATATAGATAACGGTCCTGGAGGGTGTCATGAACCCAAAATCTCCGAGTCCGACGTCTTCTCCACAAATAAAATACAGCAGCACCAAACACAACAACTTCGCGATTATCCTTGATCCAGTGATTCACGTTTGAGAATGAGCACAACTTTTATTTGAAATATTTACGAACGCTCGTTTCAAGCGGGAATACAATTCATTTGTTCACGGTAACACCGATTTGACCAATTGCACTAATGCAAATAATAATGCAAATAATAATAATAATAATAGCTAATAATTCTTTTTTTCCCCCGATCAAATGTGTCCAAAACGGTTATAAAAATGCTGTCATTATAAAATGTTTCTTCAATATATCGCTTGTTTTTTCTGTTTATTAAATTTAATGTTGTGACACTTCTCTTCTCCCTGCTACGTCAGAGCGGCCAAAGCGTCAACAAGCTTCCCCGTACTTTTTGACCCCTAAAATCCACTGAATCCGTCTACGGCGCGGAACGTCTGCGTCGCGGATGCCGCAGCTAATCGCAGCCATTATAGTCAATGCTCTAAAGTCCACCAGCTGCGGACGCAGCGCGTCTCAGAAGCGTCCCAGAAGCGGCTCTCCACGCCGCTTCGCTAAAGATAGGCGCCTAGTCTATTTTTAACGGACCCGCGTCCAAGCCGCACCGTGAATACAAAATAAAAGTCAAAAAACACAATCTCAAAATAAACACCCTGTGGAGACTCCGCATCCCTACAGTTTGGACAACAATGCCTCTGATTGGATACCAAGTAGGAAATAACAACAGAAAAAACTAATAGAAGGAATTCACTTAATTAAGTAACCCACTTACCCATTGTAGAAGCACAAAGAGGAAAATTGAAGAAAAAAATCAATAAGGTAGCACAATTAACTGTCTGCTCCTGAGCCAAAAGAAGACAAATGAACAACAAATAAACAACGCTCGGATTCTGAGGAAAAATGAAGACGTCACCAACGCTCCGCTGCTGAAACGCGTCTGAGACGCTTCCAGTGGACTTTGACGCCGAGCTAGGGACGCATCAAAAACGTGGCGCTGACGTTCCGCGACGTAGACGGATCCAGTTGTTTTTTAGGGGTGACAAGCGTCCTTGACAGGGCGGCCAGAGCTTCTTTGTCGCTCAAGTCGGCGGCGGTGTGAACGTACAGTTAAGCCAGTTTGGTGTAAAAATACCTTAACTATAGGCATTCTGATCGAATAACTGCAGTGAATAAGTGAAGAAAAGGATTCTGTTAGGGATTGAACACTAATGTACTACTACATTCTGTGTTTCAAAAAATACCATGTGAAACATAAATGTGCTATGTTGTCACATGACCTCACTGTTTATCACACGATCTCATACCGTTGCATGTTAATTCAGCAAGCCAGGTCCACTTATTTCTGAAACAAATATTAGTTTTCTTTTTCTTTTGGTCCTTCTTGTGGTTTTGTCAGTTTAATCAGATAACAAATCATTATAGAGATTAAAAAAGTTTATATAATATTCGCAGATCATTTGTCACATGGAAATTGACATGTCAGGTTGAGCGCATTGCATTGTGGGATAGACGATTTCATTCCCACAGTGTGCTCTGGTTGAACGCAGGGTCATCTGGGTACTTCATGCACTCAGAAAAATTGCTTATTGTGCATGGACTTCCTTATTGCACACAGTAAACATAGTGAACATCTAGCACGTGTTGAATAGGCTACTAGTATTGCGTTCTGAATTTCAGATGTGCACAGACTGACCGTAAGCGTGGTATGGGGTGCATGCAGCATCTGAACGGATCAGGGACACTTCCATCGAACAGGTGAGTGGCGATTCCTCTCCATTTCAAACACTCCTCACACTGAATCCACGTCACATCCCTTTGGACAGAAGAAACCCGTTAATACAGCAGCTGCTTAGAGATTACTCTGAGGAGATATTGCACGAAATGCTGCAGGTTTGTTCATATGTTGATGTATTTCCAGTTGAAACAGAAAGTTGGGGCTTGTCCCTTTTAAAAAACAATAGCCACTAGCCATTAGTTCAACCATGATTTATTGCATGTGGTGTGGAGTTTTGCAGGGATGACACATCTTTATAATCCAAAACCCAGAAACAAGATGCATTTTAGCACTTCTGGTTCCATCCTCTTGAAGTCAATGGGGTTTTTGTAATGCGTTTTTAATTAAAGGGGTGGTTGATTATGATTTCACTTTTCTAACTTTAGTTAGTGTGTAATGTTGCTGTTTGAGCATAAATAACATCTGCAAACTTACAACGCTCAAAGTTCAAAGCAAAGGGAGATATTTTCTTCTACAGAAATCGCTTTTTAAGGACTACTGCGACTACAATGAGCTTCTTCACGGGTTAGTGACATCACCAACCCTAGAATTTACATAAACCCCGCCCCCGAGAACGCGATTTATAGATTATCATGATAGAATATGCTAATCAATGACTAGAAGCTAACTACACATAAGCTACATAAATTCATCAACTAACCATTCAGAAATGATGTCTACATGTTGTCACTTCCTCTTGAGTCTCTCCATCTTTGTTCGACTCCGGTTTGAACATTAAAGGCTAAAAGTTTTTGAAATGTTCAGTGGGTGTCTGTGAGAGGTAATCGGAGCTGCTAACACACACACACACACACACAAGTTCTTGAAGCTCCGCCCTCTGTGCCGGGAGCAGCAGCTCATTTGCATTTAAAGGGACACACACAAAAACTGCGTTCTTGCTCACCCTCAAAAAGTGACAATTTTAACATGCTATAAAAAGTTATCTGTGGGGTATTTTGAGCTAAAACTTCACAAACACACTCTGGGGACATCAGAGACTTATTTTACATCTTGTGAAAAAGGCATTATAGAATCCCTTTAAATTGGAATCCCTTTCATGGATTTGATCAACTGGTCTCTCAACGCAATTGACACCATCTTCTCGACGAGAAGCTTGGGTTCGGGGGAACCTGACTGCCCTGCCGGGACGTTCGCAGCTGGCTACACGATGGACGCGTGGGAGAGGTGGCGGGTCGTGTGTCTGGCGTCTCTTTCCGTGGAGGACGTTGAAGATATCTACCTATTCGGCACCATGATAACAGGTCTTCTGCTGATTGGATTAGGCATTGCCCTGGTTTATCGAGGAATTAAGA
Organism: Siphateles boraxobius; assembly: GCF_051911475.1. Lineage (NCBI taxonomy): Eukaryota > Metazoa > Chordata > Actinopteri > Cypriniformes > Leuciscidae > Siphateles > Siphateles boraxobius. Next base: position 548,322 of record NW_027508919.1, read on the forward strand.
AGACGGTGACAGGTGTCCAAAGCCCCACAAGGCTGCCCGTCATGATTTAAGCGTAATGCAGACCTGTCAGCACTCAGACTGGGTCTATGAACCAAAATACGGATAACATCATGGAGAAGCTCACAGCTTTGCAAAGGCAAATGGATCGTTTCGGAGACCAAAATGGACCAGGAGAATAGCCGTGTAAATTGAATGCGGCTACTTGCCCGAAGACCAAACAATCCCAATCTTATCTGTTTTCGGCCGCCCTCAACCAGCACTGGCCTGGGCCAAGGCCGCTGTTGGAACAACAACTCTCCCGAAAGAGCACTGCAGTGAGCCGCTCTTGCGTTCCTTGCCCGACTCCCCAAACACCTGGTGATTGTTGACTCTGTATGGGACCTGATCAAGGTTGTCTCCATGGCAACTTGCTGTGTATCGCTATGACAATCCTGCGGACTGAGGCACCTAGATTATGATGCCAGGCATAGCGGCTCTCCAGGCCTACACACACATGAACTTACATATATACACAGATATGCACCCGCTCCACACCCCATCCCTCGCCTTCGCCACTTTGTACCCCCAGTCTGACAGGCGGGTTTGTGACCAGCGCCGAGAATGGCTGCAGGACCGGATGACTGCTTGCCTGGGCTGGGCTACCTCCATCCCCCAGTCCCCACCCTTGTTGCAAGTCCTCCTCACCTCTCCTCATGTCATGCTGTATTTCTCCTCTTGAAATTTCTCACTTGTGAGACTAATAAAGGCATTATCTTATCTTAAGTCAATGGGGTTTTTGTTATGCGTTTTTAATTAAAGGGGTGGTTGATTATGATTTCACTTTTCTAACTTTAGTTAGTGTGTAATGTTGCTGTTTGAGCATAAACAACATCTGCAAAGTTACAACGCTCAAAGTTCAAAGCAAAGGGAGATATTTTCTTCTACAGAAATAGCTTTTTAAGGACTACTGCGACTACAATGAGCTTTTTCACGGGTTAGTGACATCACCAACCCTAGAATTTACATAAACCCCGCCCCCCGACAACGCGATTTATAGATTATCATGATAGAATATGCTAATCAATGACTAGAAGCTAACTACACATAAGCTACATAAATTCATCAACTAACCATTCAGAAATGATGTCTACATGTTGTCACTTCTTCTTGAGTCTCTCCATGATTGTTTGACTTCAGTTTGAACACTAAAGGCTAAAAGTTTTTGAAATGTTCAGTGCGTGTCTGTGAGAGGTAATCGGAGCTGCTAACACACGCACACACGAACACGCACACACACACACACACACACACACACAAGTTCTTGAAGCTCCGCCCTCTGTGCCGGGAGCAGCAGCTCATTTGCATTTAAAGGGACACACACAAAAACTGCGTTCTTGCTCATCCTCAAAAAGTGACAATTTTAACATGCTATAAAAAGTTATCTGTGGGGTATTTTGAGCTAAATCTTCACAAACACACTCTGGGGACATCAGAGACTCATTTTACATCTTGTGAAAAAGGCATTATAGAATGTGGTGAACACTAGTGTTTTTGACTTCTGCCGATTGTATTTATACTTCAATATTCATATCAGGATGAGCAAACTGTCATAAACTTTTGTTGATCACAGAACTTATTTTCTGCAATAATCCAAAAGCCAATGGAAAAATCCTATTGGGCTTTGTCAATCCTGCTGTAAAATCCAGCATTACTGATGTTTTGCATGCAAAGGATACATTACATTTTATTGTTTTGCAAATATTATGGCAATGTTACTTTTAAATGTTCTCTGAACATTCTGAAACAAGTAGTAACATTTAAAAAAAATTGTTAGATAAATCATAAACCTTGATACAAATGTGTGATCAATCATGCGAGTCGCATTGCTTTAGCTGTTGCATGGTTTACTCACAGACATCACAGATGTATTGCTGCTATAAACCATGCTATCACTTTAGCCACGTGATTAACAGTTTCACGTTTCTCAGCGCTGCCCACCTGCATTTAACAGCTCAACTCGACCTCTGTCATCACAAGACGCTTTTTCTGTGAGTGTTTTCTGTGATGCATGTATGTGCGAGGTTTGTGGTCTAACAGACAAATAGTCAGTTTTTGGCGAGCCAAGTTGCACTATCTCTCATTTTTTACCCACAAACCCACGTTTCAGAGAGGCTGGTGCTATTCTGGCCATCTGACAGACAGATGGTTCAACTCTCACCAACAGAGCAAAGTCAGTATGAGAAAACTGTTGTGTGAAAATTTTTGGAGGAAAACAATCATACACTTCTTGTTCTTCCTCCTCTTCCTCTTCATCATCCTCTTCCTCGGTTTCCTCAGTATCACCTTCTTTGCTTCTTCTCTCTAAGGCTTGAAACTCTCTCTCTTTTGCTTTCTTTTCCTTCTTTTCACGCCAGTAGTCATTCAGTTTGAGACCAAGAGCAGCTAGTGTAAGTCTATGAGAAAAGCAGGAAAAAATGCAGTTTAAATGGAAATATGAATATAAAAATGACAAAAATACAATATATGTATTTAATATATGTATACATTAAATATATATATTGTATGTATGTATATATTAGTGCTGTCAAATAATTAATCACGATTAATCACATCTAACATAAAAGTTTTTGTATGTTTATATACACATCACACATGTGTATATATATATATATATATATATATATATGTGTGTGTGTGTGTGTGTGTATACAAATACGTTTACACCAACATTTTATATATTTACAAACTTTTGTTAGATGCCATTAATCGCGATTAATCGATTTGACAGCACTAATGGCTGTATACTCAATTAAAAATACTTTATATTAAATATATAACAATTTTTATATTTTACTTTTAATATTTTAAAGTTGATCACAACATATGTTGCATATAAATTATAAATATTTTATATAAAATTTATATAATTTTTTTTAAATTATATTTTATTGTATTTTACTTGTAATATTTGCAAGTTGATCACAACATATCTGTTGCATATTATATATATATATATATATATATATATATAAATTAAAAATATTTTTTTTATTAAATATAAGATCATTTTTTTTCTATTAAATTATATAAAATAATTTTTTTATAAAATAAAAAATTATTAAAACAAAAATGTACATACATTTCTTTGACTTATATAGTTAACTGTTTCATTTTCAAGCTTACCGTAAAACTTCAAATAATAGTCCGGGCTTTTATTTTCGCCAAATCGTCGAACTGCACCGGCTTGTATTTGAGACAGGCGTCTATATGAGACAGGCCTTTATAATTTAGTGTTGAGATGTTGTTCATTGAGATGTTGTTCCTAGAGTCTCTAATCTCTAAAAATCTCCAAATGCTCCACGTGAAACTGCGGTCTTCCTACCTTTTACTATCCTGTCAATTGATTTTGATTAATATGCGCGAGGGAGAGACAGCAAGACAGTATTTACCCAAACCTGTCGCCACACCAGGCGTGTAAAAGAGACAGGCGTCTATTTGGGACTCGGATATTATTTGAAGTTTTACGGTATTTGTCATGTATGCAAATGTCAGTCACAATTTGCACATTGAAATCCTTAGATTTCAATGAGGCTCAGGCATTCTACAGTAGTGCAATATAAACAATACAATACAATTTAGGGTAAAAATATGCAAAAAATATATATGTTTGTATGTTTGCTTTGTATATTAAATCATTAGGATGTGTAGTAAGTACTTAAACCCCTTGTTTTGAATCTGAATCTAGTGAGAATGTCAATCCGGCATTCAAATGAGGATCTATCCGAGCCGTGTGGCGTCGCAAGTTAAAGTTAATGGTGAGCAGCTGAAATGCACCTGTACTCTTTGGTGTACTCAAAATCCTGCTTGTTATGAGCGGGTTTGAGGAAGTTACACTCAATCACTCCGATGACCCCGACCCCTGACCTTTGACCTGATGACTTAAAGGAGAGAGAGGAAGTGATGAGTCAAGGACAATGATACTTACACCAAATGGCCAGTTATTGTCTTAAAATTCAGTTTTTTGCACAATATCAGTGAAATCTTGAGGAATGGATGATAATAAAATGAAATGTATAACAGGCATTCTAGCTTTTTTGTGCAGATTAATGAATCCAGTACCTTGATTTGGCAGCCAACTTTCTCATGGGCCTTTATCAATCTGTTTTTATGGTACATCATAATTCCAAAGTGATCCTTGTTTTTCAGGTTGAATCCAAAAGTTATTTTCACTCTCTCGTTCTGAGCGGTTGCATTTAAAGAAAACGTACATGTCTAAATGAGCTGGACTGGGGAACGATGGGAAAAGACATAGAAACCATAACAAATAACCAAACTAAAACAATGATAATTACATTTTCAGTTGATTCACATAACCTGCTTTGGGTGTAAAACACAGAAACACAGTTTTGAGGGGAATGTAAGGATACAATGAATTGGGGTTTATAGACGTCGTTCTCAATCATTGACAGACTCTTGGCGACCAGCTTAGTCTGAACTTTCTTCTGTCTCAAAATGATCTGAATCCTGGGCTTCAGGTAAAGTATACTGAGATACGCCTGCAGTGACAGAGAGAGGAATTACAGTATATTTGTGTTAGTGTTCATGTTTAAAAGGCTCATATCAAACTGTCCTTGATCTTTTGAGTTAAAACACATATTCAAAAGTTCCTCCCTGGTCCAAAAAAAGAGCATTTATAGAAACTAAGCTGCAAAAACAACTTCCACGTTAGATTAATACATTAAAGTAACACTATGTAGTTTTTCAACCTTCATGATATATTTCCAAGACCCTTGTGATGGTACATCGACCTTCAATAGGTTAAATGACACGTCTGCCATAGCCTGACGTGGCCTGTATCGCTTTTACTGGCACTGTGTAACTTCGGGTTTCGGGTAGTAACCGGAGCACAAAAAGAACTACAAAATTCGACTGCTTTACGGCATACATAGTTTTTCTTCGTCTGAGATGTCTTTCATAAAATCATGAATCATACTCTACCTTGTCTGTGGCCATTGATGGTTCCAAAGCCGGTGCTGGATAAACAGTGAGCGTGCGCGTGCAGTTATTGGCTGTTTACATTCAGCCAATAACCCGTTCAAAACGCACGGCCATGTAAAACACCGGCAAAAACCTGAATATGCTCATATCCCGGATTTTAAAAACCCGGATATGATACCTGGGGTGCCCCTTTTCTAACCCGAATTTTTGGTCATGTAAACGCGTACCGGCATATCCCCATAATGATTTGTGTTCTGCGCATGTTCTATTCGCAAGGAATCTTGTTCTTTTGAGTAGAGGAACTTCTCGGCGCATACAAAAACCCGCGTGCAGTATACCGGAAGTAAACATGGCGAGACGCAGCACAGCATACTTTTAGAGCGAGGTCAGTACCAGCACCAAAGCGCAAACAAAGGCAATCGCTATCTGCCCCGAACTATTCATTATCCGCGTGCTGCTGCTGTTGTTGTTGTCTTTGGATACAGGAAAAAGAATCGGAAATGACGCTTATTGCGTCTTAAGGTTGTCCGTAAGTCCAGACGCTAACCGTGCGTCGCCATTTACATCGGGATATTGCAATTCCATGTATACAGGAGTAACTCTCTCTGCTCACGCATGTAAACGGGTTATTCCTAATGTTTCAGAAACCCAAATAGTGACCTTAACCCGACCATAACCCAAATATTGGCTGCATGTAAACGTAGTCACTGATCATGGAATTACCCCATGTTAGAAACATGTAAGAGCCATCAACTTTTGATGCTCACAGAGCTTATTTTCCACTATAATCCAAAAGCCAATGGAAAAATCCTATTGGGTTTTTGTCGAGGGAACCAGTTGATGCGAACTTATGTGCCGGGCTACAAAAATATCAAAATACACACAAAAATACACACACACACACATTTGCATTCACTGTAAAACAACCACAGACCATAAATATCAGGAAGTTTCTCGCTCTGTGGGCCATCTCTCTTTCTCTCTCACTCTCTCACTCTCTCTTTCTCTCTCTCTCTCTCTCTCTCTCTCTCTCTCTCGATCACTCACTCTGAGAGAAAACTCCATCTCAGGAACGTTGTTACTGTCTCTGCGCTGCCTGTAATCTCTCCTCCATTTTCCCTGCATCTCCTCCGTTCGGATCTCCGGCAGACGTATGTCCTCCGCATCGGTGTCAAAGTCAAACTCTGGATTTCCATCTTTATTTCTGTGGTACAAAATGGTAAAAGATTAGACTTCCATCATGCCAATCCTCAATTGCTAATTTCAAAACGTCATTTAAGAGCTAGTAATGGAGGCATTAGCCATTTATAGCAGAGTAATGCAGTTATTAGATAGAGAGAGAGAGAGAGAGAGAGAGAGAGACAGAGAGAGAGAGACAGAGAAGGAGAGAGAGAGACAGAGAGACAGAGAGAGAGACAGAGAGACAGAGAGAGAGATTAAGTGTGTGTGAATTACCTGAGTCTGTGCGTCTCTGAACAGTGTTTCTACTTATAGTAAAACTGTAAGTTTATCTGCTTCAAGAACAGCACTGTTATAACCTCGCTAGAGAGAAATGTCACTTTGGATAAAAGCGTCTGCTAAATTAATAAAGGTAAATTATTTTACTAAACTATTTTTCGATTTACTATATTTCTGTGTGAGTGTGTGTCCGTACTGTATGTGTGTGCATTTGAGTGGGAGAAAGAGAGTATGTGCTTTCTGTACATAATAAAGTGTAATTTTGTAGCGAAAAACATGGAAATAAATTGTTGTTTTTATCCTATTGTTTACTATATTTATTTGATTGGTCAGTGTGGTTGTGGGTTTTGCATCTTTTGCTGTTGTCGGCTGTAAGGACATTTGAAGAAACAGAAATCATTTGATGGAGTGATATGAAACTGTAATGCGGTCAAGACCTGCTGGAACTACTTTAGCCGTGAGTTTCACTGAAAATAACTGCACACCTTTCATCAACCAATCAGATTCAAGCATTCAGCAGCCGCACAGTATAACTTTGGTTTGACATTTAGAAAACGTTCAAATACAGAAGTGCATTTTCTCTATAAAGCACATTTAAAGTTTTATCCAAATCGACTTAAATTTACATTGCATTCAAGGTCACAGGTTATCACACCATATCAGTTTATCAGTATCATATAAAATATACTTGATTTTGTATTTAATCTAGCTAATAAACATTGGTACTTGGTAATTCGTCTTCTATGCATGTCTCTTCTTCTCTAGCTTGCTTTCTAATCTAGTTTTCTGATAAACCTGGCATTGGATATTACAAAATATTGTTGGCTTTTCGACAAATAGCATACTGATTGCTTAAATATGCTATTTGTTAGTTGAGAGAATTGCATGCTTTCTGGGTGTTTAAAATAACTTGATTTGTTAAACTAAGGAGTTCAGGGTTATATTCAAAACAAACACAAATCAGAAGTGTGTTGTTTCCTTCAGAGTCAGTGCACTCTCCTGTGCGCAACATTTAAAACACATGCAAATGAATCACGAGACTGAACATAATGCTTCTTCTGTCTGCATTTGCTCAGTGACATCACCTTCATCTTTCACTACGACTCTGGCACAAAGTAGGTAGAAAAGTGCACTGTGCCACAGACCTGCGGATGTTCCAGATGAGTATCTTGGTTCCTTTCTTTCCCTGTATGGAGTCCAGCTGCTCTTGTAGCTCAGACTCGCTCTGGAAGAGAGAATATTTCAGGATGGCTCTCAGACTGGCCTCCGAATCCTCCGTCACCACCAGCGTCTGTGAGATGCGAGTTAAGGGCCATGCTTTGATGGACATGAACATCCGCTTACAGTCTATATGCATTGAGTGCAAAACATGCAAAACAAATCCATGCATCTGATTTTTTTCTTTAGAATTGCTTACAGAAAAATGTTTGGTAACACTTTATTTTGATGGTCCCTTTTCAAACATTCTGTTAACTATAAGTAACTTTGCAACTACATGTTAACTAACTCTCATTAGAGTATTAGTGGACTGTCTGCTTCATATCTGCAAAATGTTCCTCCAGCAGACACTATACTGACTATAAGTAACTTTGCAACTACATGTCAACTTATTCTAACCCTAACCCTACCAGTCTACTACTACTCTACTAATACTCTAATGAGAGTTAGTAGACATGAAGGTGCAATGTTACTTATAGACAACAGAACGTGTTAAAGGGACCATCAAAATAAAGTGAAACCAAATGTTTAACTAGTCAAATCTTGGGCTGAGAGATCCGCTCTGGATTAAACGAATGAGTGTTTCTGCTGAACAGAAGGATATTGGTCTGTTGGTTGAAGGGGACGATGGGTACGATCACGGCCTGAGCTTTAATAGCCTGTAAGAAGCTTTGAGACAGCAAGCCTACGCTCTGACAGCCTCCGTTCTTCGTGAAGATCAGAGCATCTCGGCCCAGACGCATCGAGCCCGATTTAAATCCGTTTCCGTACACACCGATGGGCTGATGACTGCTTTTACTAGAGCCTTTCTCTGTGAACCCAAAACTGCAAAGAGAAAGAAAGATTCACCTTCGCCACCCTTAGAAATGCTTTCAGAAGGAACAGCACGTCTCTCCTCAACAAGATGCCTGATTTAAGGCGTCATTGGTGTGTGTGTGTGTGTGTGTTTTCACGCACCTGAGCATTTTGTGCAATTTGTTGGGCGTCATACCACTGCCATTGTCCATAAAACTGAGGCACAGCTGTTCTCTGAGCGTCACAACATCTATCCAGATGTTCTTGGCTGTGACGCCCGGGTCAGATGCATTATCTGCAACGAGAATTGAGATTTTTCAAATAATTTGAGAAAAAAATATGCGGTTGCATTATTGACATGCTCGATGTTTGCCTTACTTTTTTCTTTGGCAATGCAATTTGACATGAAAATTAATTTTTCCTTTTTTTTCTCTTAAACTGCAAGCGGTTGCGAAAAATGCAGAACTCTAAATATAACCTATAGTCTTCAAACTAAAACCAGACACACCAGTTTAACAGGATGTAGAGGGGAAACAGCACGTATTAAGACGGATTTTGTTAAACCTCATATCTTGATTATTAAGTGATGAAAGATAAGCACATTTCGAGATATTTCACCATCATCTCCATGTAATGAACGCCAGTTTCCTGTTTCTAACGGAACTGAGATCCGATCCTGAAAGTGTCACGTATTTCCATCAGCCTTTACCATAAACCATCTATCACAGTAGAGTAACCACAGGTGTAGCCTAATTCATCACTTTAACTGTCAACATGTTTCACAGTACAAAGTGATACGTTACTTTGTCTTAATTTTCAACACTATTTCTATAGTTTCCGCTTCTGTTTTGCTTGTAAAGTGTGCTTGTGCATCTCTCTTTGCATTAATGCAACTTTCTTTAATATTTATGCATTTGAAATTTATGCAAACAGGCTAACAGTATTACATTTTTATAAGAAAAAGCATTCGCTGTGAAACGAACCGATTACCTTAATTGCTTGCAACAGAACTTATTTTGTCATCAAGTGCAATGACACTCAGACATGTGTTAAGATCCACGCAGCCAGCGCAGTTACATTTGATAAAAATATCCAAAATGCATGAGGTTTGTTGAGTTTTAACATACCCTCCATTAATTATTATTAAAGCGTTATCTGTACGGTAGTTTGCGCGCAACAGGTGCGCATCTATTGTCTATGAGATTTCGCGGAAGTTTAAAGCGAAAGCATCATCGGTTCCTGACTAAAAGGAGTTTTTCCTGCGATCACAGAAATGCATGAGTGTTTCGCTCACCGATGAGTTCAGCGACCGCACTGAAGGGCCATGTGTGACTGGTGGAGTTGCTCTCCAGGTACGACGGGCTCATCTATAAAAAAAACATTACGCAATATAATACAAGTCAAGTATATGGTAGTGCGTGAGAAAGACTTTACTTTAGAGAAGATAAGAAAGATACACACAGAGCTCAGGCGGATCCCGTGTTCGCTCAGTCTCGCCATCATGAGGGTGAAAACACACGTCAGATGAGAAGAAGAAGAAGAAGAAGAAGAGATGATGGTTCATTCTTCCCCCGTGCAGCACGAGCGCTTCCTCCTTCTGTGTGTGTGTGTGTGTGTGTGTGTGTGTGACGTGACACTGCACACAAAGAGCACAGCTTTATCTACAGTTTTTTTCTTTTTCTTTTGAGTGCTGTGTCCTAGACCTAGCCCATATATCTTTAAAAAAAACAAAAACAAAGGACATGCAAATGTTTTTCCACATTTTTTAATCATAAATTTTGCTGATGTTTTGTAATTATATGTTAATATTATATTTTAATATACAAATGTGATTATTTATTTTTGTAATAACCAAACAGTGTGATACTAATATGTGTGTGTGTGTGTATTAGTATGATTATAGATAGATAGATAGATAGATAGATAGATAGATAGATAGATAGATAGATAGATAGATAGATAGATAGATAGATAGATAGATAGATAGATAGATAGATTAGAGATTATTTAGTAAGCATACATAAAAGGAAGAAATGGTCACAATCTTCATGACAAATTCAATAACACAAAATAATAGTCTGAAAAGCTGTAAATTTATTCACTATTAATAACAACCATAATAATAATATAGATAATATAGATATACAGGGTTTCAGGGCTTAAAGTCCTAAAAAAAAAATTATATCAAATGTAGTTTTACTACATTTATTTATACATGTGAGGCGAGCGGAGAGTATAGAATAATAGATTCAAAAATTAGCTAGCAAATATGTGCATATTAACAGCCTTGAATTAACCATAATTTAATATTATTACCATAACATGATTAATAAATTAAGTGTATCAGCAATCATAAATCAAATTTAAGTTAAACTGACTGAAGCGACAGCAACTAATAGCTATAGCTATTAGCTCATTTGTTTTTATTATGTAGGCTATTTAGTATTAATATTGTTATATATGTAGAAAATGCATTAATAAATAAATAAATTTTAATTTTTAAAGTCAAATAATTATTAAATCATTAGAAAAAATAGTATTTTAATAAAATAATATAAATATAATTTTTTTGCAATTATGCACATAATTTGTAATCCATTATATAATTTTTATTAAATCATATACATATATTAATATGATTACATTAGGCAAAATGACAGGGAAAAAATATATTAGAGATATTATTTTCAGAGATATTAGCTACAGCAAAAATGTATGTCTCTTGGGATATAATGGCACATATTATTGTTTGTTTGTTTGTTTGTTCTCTCTTTTTCTGTGTTTATCTGCACTGTATTGTGCACACTCATTGTGTGTTAAAATAGCTGAACATTTTATAGACTTTCACTGCACATGGAATTTTGAGGATTTTATCAAACACTTTAAAAGCACAAGCACATAAAAAAAAGAAAAAGAGTAAAGAAAAGTGGTATTTTATTCACTTATGCTGCATAAGAGTATGTTGGTCCTGCAACACTGTAGTGCAATTCACAGAATTAACAGTGAGTTTAATCTGAAAAATAGTGATTCTGATTTGATCATTAGTTGGATTCCTCCTCTCTCTCATTCTTTGGTGGCATAGAAAAGTCCCCAGCGTTGGTCTCCTGTCTCACAGCGCTGCAGTTTTTCTGTCCATCCCTTTACAATGGCATCATAGTCGTCCTTAGAGAACTCCTGTGGAGGAGACACTGATTACAAGAGCTCGATCAGCATACGTGCATGACATTCCCAACAATATTCAGACAAATTTGCTAAACTCGTTTTTAATGACTGTATTTTTTATTTACAGTCATAAAAAATGAGTGAAATGAAAGGGAAAAGGGAAAATAAAATATTTCTTCCAACAGTGAATGCAAATTGAGGTTGTAAATGTAATGCAGATGTTGCATGAGCATATAAGTGTGTGTGTGTGTGTGTGTGTTCACCTGTATAAACTCCTCTTTCATCTCCTCGGCTCTCTGCAGTTCAGTCTTTATCACCTGAATAAATTGGTCTGTCCTGTCCTCTGCGCGAACATTACTGAATCCCACCTCGCTCAGGAACTGAAAAACACACAAATACACTCAATAACATTATAGTCATGGTCATGGATAAACAAGCTTTTTGTTCCTGTTCCGTACAATTAAAGTAACCAGTCCTACTCAACCCACTCAGAGCGGGATTCAAATCAGTATCTTCGGCATGGGAGGCAGACACACTAATATGGACGCTAAGACCACAGTCTCTAGTGAGCCTCATGAGGCCAGAGAAGTGAGGTTTACACGCACAGCTCTTACAAGCTTGCCTCTGTTACACTCACTCCCATCCGGGTCACGGCACCAACTGTAACCCCTCCGGCTCTACTCGTACTGCTCCAAGCGGGATTCGAACCGGCCTCTCCTCCTGGCTTATAGATCGACCGCAGGCTCAGCTTACTCCTACTTTCACTCGCTCTACGAGTCTACATCCCTACCAGAAGCCTACGATCGGTCAATGAGTGACTGCTCGTGGTACCACAAAATCACTCTCCAGAACATTCTCATTCACGGTTCAGAAGGGGGTGGATTGGAATCCACTGCCGCTTCAATGTATATGTAATGATTGATTATAATTAAGGTATTAATCAATATTTTTCCTTCTAAATATCAAATGAGTTGACTGACTTCTCTGGAGATTTTACTTTGTTCTAAAATTTACCAGTGTGATTACTGAAATGTTCTTTTCATGTATTCTGTAATGTCTGTATTTGCTATCTGAATGCAGTAACAGTGCTTGCTTATTCAGCCCGGATTCCAGAAATGAAATAGCGACTTGTTTTGTGTTTGAGAAAGGTCTTCAACGTGTAAAAACATATAGGGGTCATTGGAGCCAAAAGTTTAAGGGACCATTTCTTTGTTAAAGTCTTACTTTCCAGTTAGACTAAAGTTTAGCTATCCTTGAGAGAAAGAACGCATTATCTTGATGTTTTGAGAGGACTCTCCTGTTTATAGTTAGAGCCTGGCCAAATCCAACGTTGGAAAAGCTGTGTGTCGGTGTGTGTGTGTGTTAGTCTTCTTGGTTACAGGTTAAGGAACCACTGGCATTATTGGAGATTGACTGAGTTGTTGTTCTGGACATGCTGCCGCCCAGCAACCCAAATCTGTGACCTGGAAGGTCACGACGTGAGGGTCCGAGTGTCAGCTGTATAATCGATAGAGATATGCTTCCGTCTATCTGTATATGTGTGGAAAATTACTGTTTTTATCTATTTCTTAGCAATGAGAATCATTCAACCTGCAAGCCATGACGTAGCTTAGACCTTGGAAATGGTATAACCGCTGTGATCTTTGTAACTGTAAGCGGGGCGGCCTACGAACTCCTGTGAGAGTCTTGAAGCTGACTTCTGCTGATGAAACTGCAAACTATCTTCAGTAAAACTTTTCTTTAATTTATTATAATTCTGACTCTGGGTCTTCATTCTTCATATCTGGTTCTGGGTTTTTGACTGTATACCCCTTACAGTTCCTTGTTGGTGGAATGATCTCCCCACCCTAATCCCAGAATCCCTGACAACATTTAAAAGCCAGCTGAAAACTCATCTCTTTACATGAGGAGTTAAATGTGCTCTAAGCGAGGTCACGTGTTTTTTAGGCCAAAACATTTTTTGTCACATACAACAAACATCTCCTCACTATCCGCTAGCTGCCTGTCCCCTAAACACGGTAAAAAAAGTGGTCTCTGCAGACACCCCAGGCTCCACAAATGGCAACAAAAACAAACTGGGCTAACCAGCACCACGAAACATAAACTGTTCCAGCCAATAACCGACAAGAAGGATTTTGGGGTGGGGTTTGGGGGGTTAGTGCGCGGATGAGGAGGAGGGAGGGTCTAGCTAGCCTCCGTTTTGTTTGACAGTACTTTAAACGTCAACAAGAAGTGACGTCACCTGACATCGCTTAGAGCACCTTTAACCTCATAATAAAAAAATAAAAAAAACTTTCCTTTTCCTTGAATTCCTCCCTTGTCTGGCTTATACTAATCTAAGCAATGTCTGAAACGTTGTATTTTAAGCACTTCTTGTGCTGTTTGCCTTTTCACGATGACTCGCTTGCTGTATCACTCATTTGTAAGTCTCTTTGGATAAAGGTGTATAAATGACTAAATGTTCACCAAGGGAAGCGGGCACGCTATTGAGGATGCAATAAACAGCAGTCTCTATAATGCCTCATGAGGTTTACGTGCACAGCTCTTACTACCTTGCTCCATTACTCTCACCAACCTAAACTTCACTCCCATGCGGGTCACGGCACCAAATGTAACCCCTCCAGTTCAATTCGACCCGCTCCGTCCCTCTCCAGCATGACAAGGGGCTAGTGCGCCCCTTGAGGTCAAGCTCTTACTAGCTTACCTTCATTACATCCAGTACTAACAGATATCATCAATGTTACATAATAGATCAATACTAATTCCCAACACAAACAAGCTGCAATAGTACACTATGATTTCATTAGGTCGGTACTTGTGTCTCCTGTGTCCCACCTGTCCGTATTTCTGAGGTGTGTAGAGAATATATCCCCTCTGGTTGACGTAATCCTGAAACGCTGGAGACCAGGGCTTCTCTCCACAGCAATAGTCACTGATCAGCAGCTTACCGCCGGGCTTCAGCCATGACTGAAAAACACATGCATACACACGTTAAAGCAATAGTTCAATCTGTTATCATGGACTCCTATGAAAATACATGATTTGTCCATTAGAGGGCAGACCATGCACATTCAGTTTGCCTTTACTCTTATTTTGCTTATATCATTGCATTTGCCTTTTTGGATACTATCCACTATAGATCAATACAAACACAAAGGCATGTTTTTATTACCCATAAGTAATGTGTCATTTCATTTGAGCCCTCTAAGTAAAAAAATAAGGAGGCTCAAGGTGATGTTAACTGTTTAAAGTTTAAACCACAAATACTGAACATCTACACACACATATTAACCGGAACACACACACACACACACACACACACACACACACACACACACACACACACACACACACACACACACACACACACACACACACACACACACACACACACACACACACACGTCACACACACGTCACACACACACCTGCTTCCGACTGACAGTACATTTACACATGCAGATGATCATTTGCATGTTCTCATACATACATACTGTACACACGCAAGCATTATGCATGCACACAAACAAATAAATGCTACTTCTATAACATATAAATTCATAGGCATGAAATCATGCACCCAAGCACCTGTTTACCTGTGTGAACACTCACGTAAAATTTTCTGAAGAGGTCAAGTTTGTCCCTGATGTGCAGAATCGTGTCTCTGCTGTAAACCACATCAAACATGGCGTCAGGAAACCTTCTTTTTGTGGCATCCGACACCTCAAACTGCACCTGCAGAGGAAGGACAAAGTTAATCTGCTATCAGGAAGTGCAGAACGACAGCCAAAGCTGTCCCAGAATGCAGCTCTGTTCATTCTCAAAGCTAGACTTATTTAAAATTGATAAAAACAACATGTTTTAAAACAGATTTGTACATTTCCTGTGGAAAAACTTGATGGCATAATGCTAAGGTTTTGCTATGCAGTAACTAAGTTGTTCTGAGTAGTTTGATAGGCTTACTGTGATTGCTAGGATTTTCTGGGTGGTTGCCAGTGTGTTGTATTGCAGTTGCTATATTATTATAAGTGGTTGCTATGGTGTTATGGGTGGTTTCCAGGGGGTTATTATGCAGTTTTTCTGAGTAGTTTGTTGCACTCTGCTATGTAGTTACTAGGATACTCTGGGTGGTTGCTAGGGTGTTGCTATGCAGTTGCTAGGTTGTTATTGCTGATTGCTAGGGTGTTGTGAGTGGTTGCCAGGGTGCAGTTGCGAAGCTGTTCTGAGTAATGTGTTGCCTTTTGCTTAGTTACTAAGGTGTCCATGTGGTTCTCTGGCTTTGCATTTGCTGAGCTGTGTGTGTGATTTGCTACAAGGTTGCTATGGTGATCTGAGTGGTTGCCAGGGTGTCGCTATGCAGTTAAGAAGCTGTTTTGTGTAGGGTTTTTTGCCTTAGCTATGTGGTTGCTAGGGTGATGTGGGTGGTTGCCAGGGGGTCACTATGCAGTTGTGAAGCTGTTTTGAGTAGGGTTTTTGCCTTAGCTATGTGGTTGCTAGGGTGATGTGGGTGGTTGCCGGGGTGTCGCTATGCAGTTGTGAAGCTGTTTTGAGTGGGGTTTTTTGCCTTTGCTATGTGGTTGTTAGGGTGTTATGGGCGGTTGCCAGAGTATTGCTATGTATTGGGTAAAAAATTCAACTTACTAATGGGAGTTTCTCTGTGACGGCTCTCTCCATGGCGATCTCCACCATGTTTGAGGAAAGGTCCATCCCCAGAACCTCCGCTCCAAAGGTCTGTCATTAAAACGGATAGTCAGTAATTAATCGTGTCACGGTAATCAGAAACAGCAGCTGTGAATGATCATGTGCAAGTAGTCAGATTGTAACACCTGTTAAAATATACTGTAGATTAAACTGAATCTGTGTTTGATAACATTTACGTTTCTAGAAAGTTTAAAGGTCTCGAGGAAAGTAGAGTTAAAGAGCGTGAAACACGTTCTGTGGCAACACATAAACCCATCATATGTCAAGCTTTGGCTCACCTTGGCCATGTAGAAATCTCCACCTCCAATCCCACAGCCGACATCTAGAACCTTCTGTTCTGAGGTCAAGTTCAGCATATCAACAAACTCCTGATGGGTTACAGATTAATATGTCAAAGAGATCAACAGAAAACAAACCATTAATTATTCACTAAATGATGAGATAACACTGAGAATACAGTGAGCAGTAGTTTTCCACTGATATCCAAAGAAAAAATTAGGTTTGTATCACTGATCTAGAGAATAGTATATGAAAGTTTCAGTTA
This sequence comes from Siphateles boraxobius, assembly GCF_051911475.1. NCBI lineage: Eukaryota > Metazoa > Chordata > Actinopteri > Cypriniformes > Leuciscidae > Siphateles > Siphateles boraxobius. The sequence goes on from NW_027508919.1 coordinate 565,177, forward strand.
CTCTTTCCGAAAATTATATAGTTGCTCCAGTAGGTGGCGACAAGTGACCGTATTGTATGTGAGTCAATTATCAATTAATTCAAACTATTTGTTCAAAAACGCTCATTCATTCATTTGGGGACGAAACAAGTGACTGTATGTATGAACGAGTCCTTGAGTCATTTATTTTACAGATTCGTTTGATTCATTCAGGTACGAAACAAGTGGCTGTTTAAAAGAACGAGTCATTGAATCATTCATTTATCCTGAAGGGGGCTGAGTGGAATCCACTGCTACTTCAATGTATATGTAATGATTGATTATAATTAAGGTATTAGTCAATATTTTTCCTTCTAAATATCAAATGAGTTGAATGACTTCTCTGGAGATTTTACTTTGTTATAAAATTTACCAGTGTGATTACTGAAATGTTCTTTTCATGTATTCTGTAATGTCTGTATTTGCTATCTGAATGCAGTAACAGTGCTTGCTAATTCAGCCCGGATTCCAGAAATGAAATAGCGACTTGTTTTGTGTTTGAGAAAGGTCTTCAACGTGTTAAAACATATAGGGGTCAATGAAGCCAATAGTTTAAGGGACCATTTCTTTGTTAAAGTCTTACTTTCCAGTTAGACTAAAGTTTAGCTATCCTTGAGAGAAAGAACGCATTATCTTGATGTTTTGAGAGGACTCTCCTGTTTATAGTTAGAGCCTGGCCAAATCCAACGTTGGAAAAGCTGTGTGTCGTGTGTGTGTGTGTGTGTGTGTGTAAGTCTTCTTGGTTACAGGTTAAGGAACCACTGGCATTATTGGAGTTGTTGTTCTGGACATACTGGTGCCCAGCAACCCAAATCTGTGACCTGGAAGGTCACGACGTGCCTAACTTCAGCTGCATAATCGATGGAGATATGCTTCCGTCTATCTGTATATGTGTGGGAAATTACTGTGTTTATCTATTTCTTAGCCAATGAGAATCATTCAACCTGCAAGCCATGACGTAGCTTAGACCTTGGAAATGGTATAACCGCTGTGATCTTTGTAACTGTAAGCGGGGCGGCCTACGAACTCCTGTGAGAGTCTTGAAGCTGACTTCTGCTGATGAAACTGCAAACTATCTTCAGTAAAACTTTTCTTTAATTTATTATATTTCTGACTCTGGGTCTTCATTCTTCATATCTGGTTCTGGGTTTTTGACTATATATACCCAATCCGCAATTCGTTAAAAAAAAGATTCATTTAGGAAGGAAACCAGCGGCTGTCTTAATTATTCATTGAATCATTCATTCAACCGAGTAGTTCAAAACAAAGATTCATTTAGGTGGTTGGCTGCATCCGAAATCGTATACTCTATTGAGTATGTACTTATTTAGAATAAGTTATCACTTCACGACTGCTAAAAAAGTATGTTCTGTATTAGGGCTGTCACTTTTGTGAAAAAATCCTGTTCGATTTTTGAGACATATGTGTTCATTGAATCGATTGTAAAATCGATTTTTCCATGTCTAAAGACGTTTCCATTTTCAACACCGAATATTGGCAAATCCACGGACAACTAACAGGCATTAGGACGAACGTAAAGAGGGCGCTTGAGACGCGCACAAGTCAGCAATATTTCTGATGATTTATTGGCGTGAAGGTTTTTGCACAATGACAAACAGGAGTGCAACATTCAAGGATTGAAATTAACACCCGCAAAATTCGGATAAAAATGAACTTTGCCGGGTAACGCTGTCATATCACGAGCCAATTTGGCGTGTTTTTATGTTTACTCACTTTGCTGGTGAAGTTCGTGTAAGCCAAATCTGCGTGGATTTAGCGCAAATACGCAACTCGTGAGTCCTCATGATATATTAAATACAGCATATTGCGCAGAATCTGCGCATTTCTGGCTTGCTTGAACACACACGTCACTAAGCAACAAATAACGGCGCGCTTGTTCACTTGCACTGAAGTAATATCGAATATTAAAAAGCATTTGGTTAACAGAAAAGACATTGTTATTTTCCAACATCCTACATGTTCTGTGTACTGCATTGATCTGTCTACCTAAAACACATTTTTGGTTAAAAAAAAAAGGCAGTTAAAATCGATTCCCTATTTTCGTTTTCGAAACTTGTGTTGGTTGGTCCAATCGATTGTGCAATCGATTTTCGAACGTAAAGTGACAGCCCTATTCTGTATAGTATGAGTACTCTATAGTATTCTGCTTTTACCTACTCTTTTATGAGTATTTTTACACATACTTTTATCACATACTGTGTTTCGCCAACTGGAAGTATGTGATTTCGATGCAGCCACTGTCATTGCATGATTCAATCACCTGATTTGTTAAAAAATCCTATTCCTTCATGAATGAAACCGTATGAATGAGTCGTTGAATCATTCATTAAACAGTTTGTTGAAAATGAATCATTCAGGAACAAATGTTGCTCTGCTGTGGCTTCGATTTTTGGTTGGCAGAACAAAAGCCAACAAACAAAGTAAGTGGCAATATTGTATCAAAAATAAACGTTACATCTTGCTGAACTGTAATATTATTATGTATCTATGTATGAATTTTATTATCTTCCCATGACTATTCTGATGATGCGTATTTTGCAGGCCTGACCTTGGTGGTGCTGAGTCCGCCTGTGCTGACGAATCCAGAGCCGAACATCTTCTCGTAACGCAGTATTCCTCTTCTGGTGTACTGCTGGTTATCCAGGAACTGCTGGAATGTGGAAAAGCCGCCCTGATGCTGATCTACCGCATCACGACAGGCTTTCTGCATGAGCCAGCACAACTGGTTCTGGTTCTTCTTCATCTGTAACAAAAACCTGGAAGTTTAATTTCAGTTCTTTTTTATACAGGGGTTTGATTACAGTTTGGTGACTGACTGGTTTACCTTCACATAGGTCTGAACTGTTTTACTGAGAACCATGTCAAAGCCGTAGCATTTCTTTTCCGTCTTCTCTGATTGGTCCAGCAGCACTGATGTCATCAGATGGTTATAGTGAGCAGGAGTTCTGTAGTGCGTTGGGTTAAAATCTCGCTTGCTGTCACCTGTGAAGGTCAGGACAAACATTTACACCTATAGAAATACACAAACTTCTAGAAATATTAAAACCAATAATGAAAGCAATAAAGCGTGATTAATAAATGCGTACTACTACAAAGAAATATGTTCATCCTCATCATCTTTTATCAAAAAGCAATAACTTGTTCTGTTTCTGAAATGACTTTTCTTTTCGACTGACATCATAAAGCCCTTTTACTTTTTTTAACCATCTGTCACAGAGATACTTTCACCATGCAATCAGTTCCCGATTGATAAAATCACATCCTGCCCAATATTTTACCCCTGTTTCAGTCTCCAATAATGATAATACAGTGTTTAAATCAATGTCTATATAAATAATGTGGTTTATTTGCGCAACTATATTTCAGGAATATAGAGTTGTACCGTTATACAGATTTTTTGGTAACACTTTATTTTACAGTGTCCTTGTTACATATGTTACATGTAATTACCATAGTAATAACATTAAATTATCCCTAATTACATGTAATTAACCCTTAACCAAATCCTAATCCTACCCTAACCCGATAGTAAGTACATGTAGTTAATTAATATTACACTGTACTTAAATATTTAATTACAATGTAACAATGACACCTTAAAATAAAGTGTAACAGATTTTTTTTAAATCACATTATAATAGAGAATAAGATAACAATATAATTTACGGAAAAAAAGAAATTTCACATCATTGCCATATAGTGTCAGACTACAGGACATTGTTTCTCTAACCTGATTGGTGGAAGCAGGACTCTCTGAAGAACAGGTAGCCGCCTGGGCGGAGCCACCTGAGAAACTTCTCAACCAATGACTTCAGCTCCTGATCACTCAGATACATCAACAGCCAATTAGAGAACACCAGGTCAAAACTGAAACAGAAAGTGTGTGTGTGTGTGTGTGTGTGTGTGAGAGAGAGAGAGAGAGAGAGAGAGAGAGAGAGAGAGAGAGAGAGAGAGAGACAGAGAGAGAGAGAGAGAGATGAAGTGATGGATGGATGAATGAAGACATCAGATGAGAATCGATGGGATGTTTTTCTAGCACATTTTTTAGACCCCATGAAATTTAACGTGGAATTGACCTACAGTATAATGCATGTCATTTAGCTCATGTATGTATAGCGTACAGCTCATATATACACATTTACAATTTACTGTTTTTCTCTCTCAGGAAAATGGACTAAAATAACTGATGACTCCTCAGGGGCGTATTTAAATGTTTGTCTAATCAATAATAATAATAATAATAACTTTATTTTTATATAGCGCCTTTAAAGCAGCTTCTCAATGTGCTTTACATAATAGAACAAACAAGTTAAAGTACAACACACAAAAAAAGAAAAAAACCCTGTTGGGATTGGTCTACTCTGCTCTGATTGGTCAGATGAGTCAATCTGTTGGGATTGGTCTACTCTGCTCTGATTGGTCAGATGAGTCAATCTGTTGTGATTGGTCTACCCTGCTCTGATTGGTCAGATGAGTCAATCTGTTGTGATTGGTCTACTCTGCTCTGATTGGTCAGATGAGTCAATCTGTTGGGATTGGTCTACCCTGCTCTGATTGGTCAGATGAGTCAATCTGTTGGGATTGGTCTGCTCTGCTCTGATTGGTCAGATGAGTCAATCTGTTGGGATTGGTCTACTCTGCTCTGATTGGTCAGATGAGTCAATCTGTTGTGATTGGTCTACCCTGCTCTGATTGGTCAGATGAGTCAATCTGTTGTGATTGGTCTACTCTGCTCTGATTGGTCAGATGAGTCAATCTGTTGGGATTGGTCTACTCTGCTCTGATTGGTCAGATGAGTCAATCTGTTGGGATTGGTCTACCCTGCTCTGATTGGTCAGATGAGTCAATCTGTTGGGATTGGTCTACTCTGCTCTGATTGGTCAGATGAGTCAATCTGTTGGGATTGGTCTACTCTGCTCTGATTGGTCAGATGAGTCAATCTGTTGTGATTGGTCTACTCTGCTCTGATTGGTCAGATGAGTCAATCTGTTGGGATTGGTCTACTCTGCTCTGATTGGTCAGATGAGTCAATCTGTTGGGATTGGTCTACCCTGCTCTGATTGGTCAGATGAGTCAATCTGTTGGGATTGGTCTACCCTGCTCTGATTGGTCAGATGAGTCAATCTATTGTGATTGGTCTACTCTGCTCTGATTGGTCAGATGAGTCAATCTGTTGGGATTGGTCTACTCTGCTCTGATTGGTCAAATGAGTCAATCTGTTGGGATTGGTCTACCCTGCTCTGATTGGTCAGATGAGTCAATCTGTTGGGGTTGGTCTACTCTGCTCTGATTGGTCAGATGAGTCAATCTGTTGGGATTGGTCTACTCTGCTCTGATTGGTCAGATGAGTCAATCTGTTGTGATTGGTCTACTCTGCTCTGATTGGTCAGATGAGTCAATCTGTTGTGATTGGTCTATTCTGCTCTGATTGGTCAGATGAGTCAATCTGTTGTGATTGGTCTACCCTGCTCTGATTGGTCAGATGAGTCAATCTGTTGTGATTGGTCTACCCTGCTCTGATTGGTCAGATGAGTCAATCTGTTGGGGTTGGTCTACTCTGCTCTGATTGGTCAGATGAGTCAATCTGTTGGGATTGGTCTACTCTGCTCTGATTGGTCAGATGAGTCAATCTGTTGTGATTGGTCTACTCTGCTCTGATTGGTCAGATGAGTCAATCTGTTGTGATTGGTCTATTCTGCTCTGATTGGTCAGATGAGTCAATCTGTTGTGATTGGTCTACCCTGCTCTGATTGGTCAGATGAGTCAATCTGTTGTGATTGGTCTACCCTGCTCTGATTGGTCAGATGAGTCAATCTGTTGTGATTGGTCTACTCTGCTCTGATTGGTCAGATGAGCCAATCTGATGTGATTGGTTGACCGCTTACAGCGCGCAGTTTTTTGAAGGTTTAAAAAATTCTCTTTTTTAAAATAAATAGAGATTTTGGTAAAGTTTAAATTTCCCCGTCAACAATATTGCAAGTTGATAGTCATGGTTAGAGTTTTTTTCTTTGTCATTGTCATTGTCTCGTCTAATGAAAAAAAAAGATTGTTAACAAACTTTTTTTTGTCATAGATTTTGTTAACAAAATGAATGTTCAGTACATACAAAACATAGTTCTCTCTCTTTCTCTCTAGCAGTGTTTAGAAGGCTGAATGTATTCATGTTTTCCTCTCACCTGTGTTTAGGGAAGTCAAGCTTTGTGACGTCAGCTTGGATGAACTCAGCGTTGCCCAGATGACCGTTTTCCTCTCTGTTCTTTTCCACAAACTTCTCCATGAAGTCCACAGCGGTCACATGACGGGCCTTGCCAATGAGGTGACGCGTGTACCGACTAAAAAGAGCAAAGGTCATGATAACAATGGAGCAAATAATGCGTGCTTAAAAGCTCAGCACAGACCGAGAAGCAGATCACCACAAGATTTGACCTCACAATTTAAATTTGATTCGATTTTCATCAGATTTCCATCATTCTCATTTGACTACGAGAATCTCAGTATATTCACCGGCACATAAAATTTTATTGCTGCATATAACTGTACACTGTAAAAATAATTTTCGAATATATTGTACTATATATTTTTACTTCAAAATTTCACGTTTAATCAAATGTGTTACTTGCTGAAGTGACTTACTTTTTTTAGCGAAAATAGTTTTTACACCAATTTTATTACAGTGTATACTTGTACATACAATTGGCTCTGTGACATATTGCTTTTGAATTTGCTCGTTGTAAATTAAATAACTAGAAATGTTAATAATTCCACACATATGATGACCTCAAATAACAACGAAATCAGATGCAGAAAAAGATGGAAATTTAAGAACCTATTTTGGTTTAAAATTAAATATATTATTAAACCTGTCAAGAACATGTCATACATCTCAATATTTAAAAAAAATAATTTCTTTTTAAGAAACCTTTTTTTAAGACCATATAGTACAATTTCCCTCATTCCTGGAATTATGTGATAAATTATGATAAAAATGATATCTTGTTTGTAAATACATCTTTGATTTCTTGTAAATATTAAGTACAATAGTTAATAAGTTTCGGTCATCATGGCTGTTTTTGTTGTACTGTAGTTTTTAAATCTTATGAGAATAACCACTGCATTGAGAATAATGTTTCTAAAAACATATAAAACTGTCCTCAACATTGATAATAATCAGAAATTTTTCTTGAGCAGCAAATCAGCATATAAGAAGATTTCTGAAGGATGATGTGATATATCTTTGATATATTTTGTATAATGTATTTGTTGCATTGAGAATACTGAGTATTATAGAAAAAAATAAACAAGAAAAACATCGGGATAAATCACAGTAATTATAATTTGTGGAGAATTTGTCATGAAAATAACGTTACAATAAAAAAACGTTTTCTTTATGCAAAAGATCATTTCCAATGCTTTTTATGTCAGGGTGACGTATGATCTGGGCATGTTGATACGGTTCACCCAAATATCAGAGGTCTAATGGTCTAATCTAATGTGATCACTGACCCAATTCCAGCACCAAGTTCCAGCACATCAGAACCAGCCAGACACGGGAGCATGGAGAGGATCTCTGGCAGCTCGTGTTGGGTCAATTCCTGCGCATTCGAATCCAGCATCATCTCCTCTACTGTTGCCAACTTCGAATGTTCCTTCCAAAACTCCATCATCGTGTTCCTCTCGGTTTCTATGGAGGCAAACCAGGTAAGGATGCTTTCGATTGACTTTCTATTCATGCTTATACCTTTACAAAAATTGACTATAGTAATTCTGCAGATCGTCAATGCATATTTGCAGTGAAGTTTGAGTAAATGATGTATTAAACAAGTGTTAAATGTGAAACTTGCACTAAAAAATGTTTAAGCCTTTTTTTATGATTGACACATTTCCATTAATAATAAAATTCCATCAAATTGAATTGAATAATCCGTACAAATTCTGATTGAATAATAGAATAAGGTTTATTCTATTCAATTTGATGGTATTTTACTCTTAATTGAAATTCATCAATCTTAAAAAAAGGATTTTTTTATTTATTTACATTTCTGGCCACCCTGCTCTCTCACTGTAAAATAAAAAATGACATAATCGATAAGTTATGACAACATATACTTCAACTCATCAAAATAAGTAAGGCCATACAATTTTTTTTAAGTCAGTTTACTGGAATTTAAGTTGATTTAATGTAATGCCAAGTTGATTGTACTTAAAAAATTGAGGCAGCAAGTTTTTTTTTTTTTTTACAGACCATTGGCCATAAAAATGAGTCAACCCCTACATTCTCCAACAAATAAAACGTACAAAAGCTGTCACTGATCAAAAGATATACACCTTTGGACCTTATTTACTCCAAAAGGGTGCATATTAGTATTTATAAAATGTACATATCAGTACCTAAATGGTTAATATTTGTACCTTTTAAAGAGATAGCACCCCTGTGAAAGCTTTTGTATTTTTTCTTTTTTTTCTTCTGAGAGTGAAATACCAGTTTGCAACACGTATCTATACAATTATAATAAAATTCCAAAAATGATGTCATGGTCAAAGCATTCATTTAAAGCTCTAAGACTAAACTAAAAAATGTCTGAAAACAGAGATGAGATCATGTTTAAAATGCCCCATCAGGTAAGTTTAATTTCATCACCTCATTCAAGCAATATTTGTGTATAGTCAAAAATATTGACATTGGAAAAAAAGTTCCATGGGTGTTTGTCTTACCTTGGTCCATGATCAGTGAAATAAAATACAATATAATTATAAAAAAATGTATATACAGATATAAATCAAACTCTTTAACACCAGAATAATGTGTTGAGCCCGCCTCTAAATACTCATGCGCGCTGTCCTGGAGGAAACCTGCGCTTTACGCGTGAATAATGATGTTAATGAAATCCGGAGGGATAATGTTGTAACGGGATTCCCCACCTCAGTTTTACACCTTACGTCCGAACTGGATGCGCGTTCACTCATGAACACACTGTATGGAGAGGGAGGTGTCAGAGCTGAATGAGACCATATCCTTACACTTTCTGATTGGAGAAATGGAGAAGATCCCCCTCCTCGAGCCCGTTCACGCCGCTAGCGACACGGACTGAAAAAAACTGTTATAAAAAAGGCTGAAAACGTAACGTAGCCTAATAATCAAAGCTGTGCACGAGCACCGGCTTCTGCTGGAAAAGTGCTGACGCGTCTCCATGCGCGCTCTCGACAGGAATGCGCGCTCGTTGCGCAATATTGCCTCATGCATTCTGGAGCCAAAAACTGCTGGAAAGAAGCCAGCAGTTAATATGATAATTCATCTGTTAATTTAATCACTTATTGCACTGTTTTCTATTGTGCTCACGTTGTAGGCTGTAATGGGTTGTTATTTTGTTGTTTTGCATTTTATTTTATGTTGAAAAAATTATAATTTTTTTTTGGTTTAAGGTTCACACTGGCAGTGTTTTTTTGGTTCACACTGGCAGTTGAAATCAGTTCCGTAATACGCAATACGCCCCCAGCGGACGTCGTACTACACCGTTGAAAAGCGTCGGAAGCGAGTAGCCTAGTACAAGAATGGCGGAGATTTTTTTTAACAGATGTTACTGTTCTTGTTAATGAACATGAATTTAACATAGTAAATCTGCATCTAACTTAAGATAATACTATACTGTCAACTCACTGTCAAATATGCGTTTCGAGACAAAACATGTAATATTAATATTGCAGCCTGTGCGGCAAACTGTGCTGAAGATACATGGCATCAAAGTTAGGCAACACAAACCTGTTTCAAGACTTGAAACATGCAGAAACTATACAAGCAAGGTTTGTTTATCAGTAACAGTTACCATAGCAACGCTAACTTCCGCTGGAATTGTCGGATAGGACACGATTTTCTTCGCACCGGACTCGTTCGCACCCGTTTCGGAATTCGGACCCATTCGCATGCATTGCGGTCTGCGAATCTCCACAGGAAATGAATGACTTCCGGTCGTTTCGGAGCCGTATCGGAGCTGATTTCAACTGCCAGTGTGAAGGCGGCGTTAGCAGAAAAAGATTCCACATATTGTCATTAATGCAATTACAGCTGAAAACTAGAGAAGAAGGGGTAATTTGTCACTCAATGAGTTCAGACAATTGGCCAAGTTTTTGAAACTGCCTATACCTGAATTAACCCTATTTCTCAGGATAGTTTTATTACTGGCTACATTAAAAAAGGTTAAATAAATAAACAACAACAATACAACCATATTAAATCAAATGGGTGGTGTTGAAAATGACCATATAAATGTATCAAACTGTTGTGTATAGCAATCATTATTATAGGCCTAATATTAGAATATATTAAACATACTTTACTAAGCAAAAATTTGACCACCAATTTGAGAATTACCATCATGATAACCGCAAATGTAACATACAGTATATATATATATATATATATATATATATATAAACATGTAACAACAACAAACAAGGTCAATAAGAATTATGTTTATTCAGCAAGGACACATTAAATTGATCAAAGAGTCAGTAAGGCCTTTTAAAATTTTACAAAATATTCTATTTCAAATAAATGCTTTTCTTTTTAACTTTCTATTCATAAAAATACCGCATAGCAGCACAACTGTTTTCATCATTCATAATAATCATAAATGTTTCTTGAGCATCAAATCTTCATATTATAGTGATTTCTGAAGGATCATGTGACGCTGAAGACTGGAGTAATGATGCTGAAAATTCAGCTTTGATCACAGGAATAAATTACACTTTACTATATATTCACATTGAAAACAATTCAACTGTGTTTTAAATTGCAATACTGTTTCACAATTTTACTGTATTTACTGTGACACCTGTCCCTTTGGTTGTTATTTATAGTGTGTTGACACACTCATGTAGTTTGTCATGTCCTAGTGTGACTGTACGGTGTTGAGGTTGTTCTCGGCTGATGTGCGTTCGCTCTCATGTCTTATGTTTCGGGTGTTTGTGTGAACACATGGCTTCTGTCATGTCTGGTTGCCATATGCCTTTTTCACATGCTTTAGCTTGTTTGTGTGTCTCATGTGCTCTTCTGTCAGTCTCTAGTCTTGCCCCCGGCCTCATGTTACCTGATTATGGGTTTATTTGCTCCTCCTGCTCTCCTTTTTTTACCCGCCTGATTTACTTCCCTATTAATTCTCCTTGTTGTCTGTCTTGTGCTGGTTCGTTTTGTGTTATTAGCGCTCGTGTCCCTATAGTCACCCGTCGGCCTGTGGATCTTCTGTCGGGTTGACGCGTCACATCGTGTCATCTTTCCCTTTAATGAGCCTTTTATCTCCCATCTCCGTTTTTGCCCAGTTTTGTATTGATTTTATTTTTTTATATACATAGATCTTATTGAGTTTTGTTCTGCGTTTGGGTTCTGTTTGCAAAAAACTTACAATTTTTGATCAAATAAATGCAGTTTTGGTGAGCATAAGAGACTTTCATTCAAAAACGTAAAAAATTACCGACCTCAAACTCTGTGATTTTAAGTACAATGCAATAAATCCACTTGGTCTTCCTAATAATTTAAATCAAGTTGCTATAATAGCTTGACAATTAAACTTTTCACATACAGGCTTAAATTAATAAGAGATTATGACACCAGTGAAATAATATAATAGTACATGCATATGTCATCTCAAACTTTATATTGAGTTACTGGAGATAAAACAGAGAGTTCAGCAAAGGACAGATGATGATGTAAGAGCAAGACATGCTGTTTATTAACCCACCACAGGGCATAAACTCCCAGAATGCCCTATTATTCATTAAAAAGCATTACTACAAACCAAAGCCGTCTATTAAAATACATAACGGTAATGTATACATACTATGAACACTCACAGTATACACATATTTGTGGATTATAATTGTATTTTTATTGTTTGTTTTATGCATACTGTATTTATTGTGCTGTCAAGTTTTTATCTTTGTGTTGTTGTGCAGCATTGGTCTATTTTTATGTGTATAATCCCATTGTATTTGCTCATATGGCAGTAAAACTTGTATTACTCTAGTAGTCTAGTTTACCATCTTCATATCTATCATGGGTCCAACAATCACGGTGTAAACACAAGCTCATAGTTCAGTGTGGTCTGACCTGGACTCTCAGCGCTGGACTCTAGTGTGATGTTGATCATAGTCTCTGGGATTTGAACAGATTATCCCATTGCCAAATCCATGTGCTATTTAAACCACTGTACATGTTAAACAAACAGCTGAGTAATGAGCTAATGATTCACAACGGAAAATGATTTCAAGACCCCATTTCAGTATATCATTCTAGACCGACTGACGGTACACTGTGTTTATGTGTGAATTCTTTCTCTTATTATTGTCTGGAATAATTTGGATTCAAATTATTCTATTGTAAACGAGTACTGATTGTGAGCCACTTAAAGTGACGTCACAAGCATAATAAAAAATATATATAAATTTGACGTTTCTGACATGTTAACGGGGGTAGTTGTCCTAAAATAACAAAAACGAAAATGTAAATATAAAAATGAATAAAACCTATATAGCCATATTTAAAATGAACAAAAACAAAATTACTAAAACTCGAAGTAAAATTAAAATGAAAACAGAAAATATGTTTTAAAACAAACTAATTTAACTTATTAATACAATTATAATAGTAGGCAATATTAATGATACTCAAATAACAATGCCCACCATTTGGTGAAAATAGTATTTAAAAAAAGAAAAGAAAACATGAATATGGATATTTTACCTCTAAAAATGTGTATTTTCATCCTTATTTGTCATTAGGTGTGTCACAATTCATGTACTTATGCACTAGTCTGTGTCTTTTTGTATAAATAGTGTGAGTAGTGTGTTTCCAAACAGAAAAAGTGCATTTGAAATACCCAATGCACTATTAAGTGTGAAATGTTGGACACGTCATATATTCAACATGCACTACACGGTTGAGTACATAGCCTAGTGTACAAGTGCATATTAGAGCATCATTTGGGACATGACTATTGACTAGTCCAAGTCCCTCTGTTATCTGTTTAGCACCAGTAGATGGCAGCAAATCTCCCCATATTTTCTCAAGAGGCCGTCGAGGTCTTCCATGAAGTTCATCAGGGTTAATTGTGCAGTTAAACACTCACCCCGTGTGTGCAATGTAGCAGAAGTTTAATTGAAGACTAATGTGTTACAACTCATATTAACTTTGGACTGACACTATGATGACAATAAATTCAGTGTTCGCACTCCACACAGCTTGGAAATCAAATTTAGTTGTTTACTGCCTCACACACACAGGGTGAATTGGCCTTGGCGCAGGCAGATCCAGCAGCATACGTTGGTTTATTGCCGTCTTTTATTGCTGTTTTGGGGGGAGGTGTGTATTAACGGCTAAACTACACACCTCAGCAAAAACACTGCAGCAGGACCAGTTCATTCTGTGTGCTGCTAAATATGTGTGAGAGAAAATATGTAAAACACACACACACACACACACACACACATACACACACACACACAGGGAGAGAGAGAGAGAGAGACAGACTGTGAAGAAGAACAGTTGACTGAACATTATTGGAAAACAAATTAATGATCTTGCGGCACTAAATATGTCAGCAGAAGCTCTTTATTTTTTCCATTGACTGAACATCATTGAAGGTAAAACAAAAGATGCTACAGCACCAACAGCCCAAAAGATGCACAAATTTGTGTTTTCTTGTGCAAAACTTGCCATTATAATGCCAGTTTGCTCTGAATGGTTTCCAGGGATTTCTGGATGTTTGCTATGGTTGATTACTTGTCCAATTCAAAAGAGCCTTTCGCTTGATTCATCTGACGAATTAGTAAAAGCTGAAGTGTAATACTTACAGTTAGGTGTTTGTTCAGATCACTAACCCTTTTATTAGCTATACACCAATGATGCATGTGTCTTTTCATTGTGATTCAGTTCAGGCAGCATCTCAAATGCACTCAGACGAGATGATTTAAGACGAGAGCGTGACATCCCATATCAGATCCTGCTTAACATTTAAACTAATGAGGGGAAATAGGGAAAGGCATATACCTGGACAGATGCACATGATAGAGTTTACAGATGAGTATAACAGTCCAAGGACAGACAGCTGAGATAAATGCTGACTGAGACACTAACACAGACGTGTCATATTTACACATGACACACATAACCTGTAAAGTAAACACTTCATCATGTCTGTTTGAAACCATGCATTCAGCTGTTATTTGTGTTTATTGTACCAGAAATATATGAATGCTACTTTTTAAGCAACTGTCATGGAGTTAAATTTATTTCTCCATCCACTTGACCTGAATAAAGTCCTAATAGCATAGAGATTTGAACTCTATTGTGAACTCTATTGAGTCCTAACGTCTGCATGATCGTAACGTTAAATATTAACATGTACTTAATACATGTTATAATACATGCAGTGTTATTTTAGTATGCTATTGCTGATATACTATTAGCAAGCATACTAACCTAACACTGCATCCTCATCTATTATTTATTTTGCATTCAAATATATTGTGAAAAAATATTCAATCACCCTATAGGTTCCAATTTTCACTATTAACAAACTATTAACTATGAATTTGCCTCAATAAACTCCTAATTGTTGCTTATTAATAGTTAGTAAGGCAGTTATTAAGTATAGGTGTTGGGTAGCATTAAGGGATGTAGAATATGGTCATGCAGAATAAGGCATTAATTATAAGTACTAATAAACATAATATGCATGGTAATAAGCAACTTGTTAACAGTGAGAATTGGACACTGAACTTAAACGTTACCAAATATTCTGCTCATACAATGAAAGTCAAAGGGGTCCCGTTTTGTTTAAATCATAAATAATGACAGAATGGTCTACACACGAGCAATTAGTGCAGTGAATCCTGACCATATGAATTTACATGCATTTGACAGACGCTTTTAAGTAAACCAACTTACACTGAATTCAAATCATACATTTTATTAAGTCAAGTGTCCCTTTTTGAGCTGCAGGAATGGCTCTAGTTCACTCAAAACTGAAAATTATCCCATAATTTACTCACCCTCAAAGCCATCCTAGGTGTATATGAGTTTCTTCTTTTTGTAGCAAAACACAATTGGAGTTATATTAAATAATATCCCCGCTCTTCCCAGATTTGTAATGGCATTGAATAGTGCCGGAGTTTTTGAAGCTCCAGAAAACGCATCCATCAATCAGTAAAGTATCATCATTAGAAGTCTAAAACGAGAAGTTTTAGAGAAAAATGTCAGAGGATTTTGATATAAGAGAAAAGGAGCTACATATGTCATATATGCATGGATGGATGCGCATTTTGGAGCTTCAGAAACTCGGACAATTTAATGGATACAAAGCTGGGAAGAGCCAGGATATTTTAATTATAGCCTAACTCGGATAGTGTTTTTGCTGAAAGAACAGAATCAAATACACATGGCTTGAGGTCATTTTTGGGTGAACTAGCTGCAAAAGCAATATGCGAGCACAACGGTCAAATACATCCGTCTAGCGCATGTTTCACATAGAAAAACAATGAAAAGCAGCGGACAGCAAAAAAAAAAAAAAATGCATTGTGACCTGTTCTTTAGACCTGAAATCACAGCTGGAGATCCAAAGACCTCCGAGGTTTTCTTCCTTATTTCATTTGACATGCTGCTGACAGAGTCCAACATCCCACGTGTGTTTAATTAATCTGATTTAGCTCACACACACACAGCTGTTGAGTAAGAGAAGCTGTGTGTCTGCAGGGACTGCTTTTAAAGCAGGTGTTTTCCTGCAGTCTGTTTCTCTGAAGAATCAGCTCATTCAGAGTCTGTGACAGCTCTTCAGCGCTTCTCGGGCGCCGATAATCGGCTGTTTACGCAAAGAAGACTCTGTGCACACCACTGCTGATGCACTGTGTGTGTGTGTGTGTGTGTGTGTGCATTAGTTAGACAGCTTTAAACGACAGCACCAAATGTTACTGATCCCTTGAGAATCACAGTTCAGTGGGTTCCTTTTCTCTCTTTTCTCAGTCTATTTACACATTTTCTGTTATGAGTCTGTTTTCTCTCCTTGTGTCTCAGAATAGAAATCTTTTTACACATTGTACCCGAGAAAATGTGTTGTAAGTGTTTGTGTTGTAAGAAATTCAGGGGCCCTATTACCACAACTTAAATAAATGCAGGGTCGCATGTTTAAAAATTGAATTTGTATTTTTCTGTTCTGCGTCCCAGATCGTCGCCCTCCTCTATTCATTTTGGTCATGTGTCTCAGGAAGTGAGAGGTTGATGCATGCACTTGATAATAAAATACGTTTTGAACTCATTTACAGAATTAAACAAATATGCTTCCTTTCATTACTTTTAACAAATAAGTTTTTGAGTATAACAATTTATTAAAGGGAAGGGATAGTTGACCCTATGAAAATTCTGTCATAATTTATTCACCCTCAAGTTCTTCCAAGCCTGTATGAATATTTTTCTTCTGCTGAACACAAAAGAAGATATTTTACAGATGTTAGTTCACCTGATTGGTTACTAATATTCTTCAAAATATCGTATTTTGTGTTCAGTAGAAGAAAAAAATTCATACAGGCTTGCAAAAACTTGAGGGTGAGTAAATGATGACCGATTTTTTTTATTTTTAGGTGAACTAAGATAAGATAAGATAAGATAAGATAAGATAAGATAAGATAAGATAAGATAAGCCTTTATTGTCTCCTATTGGAGAAATACGTCTTGGGCATTCGAAAGAACAATGGCGTCACATTACGCATAACACACAATTAACACAGAACATGCTCTTAACTGCGGGGGTGGTGATGGTGCAGTGGATAAGACACATGCCTTTGGTGTGAGAGACCCGGGTTCAAATCCACTGTGAGACACCAATGGTTCCCTGAGCAAGACACTTAACCCCTAGTTGCTTCAGAGGCGTGCGACCTCTGACATACATAGCAATTGTAAGTCGCTTTGGATAAAAGCGTCAGCTAAATGAATAAATGTACAATAATGCCCCCCGACAATAATGCACATTTCCTGGTAATCATACTGAAGTCAATAGCTTCTGTATTGCACAATACCGAATTGCATACTACCATATCAACTACATATAACCTACTTATATCGATATACTTACACATACCCATATACACATAAATAATATTGCACCAGTGCCCTATCATTACACATCCTATAACCATAATGTTAGTACATGAAGTCTTATTTAGTAGTATTTGTCACATACACACACACACACACACACACACACACACACACACACACACACACACACACCTTATCTGTTGTTACTTCATTAATTTGATTGAACCTGTTAAGTTTACAGGATGATAACCTGTACCTTCTGCCTGAAAGCATAAGGTACTATCCCTTTAAATGCGGGATGTTATACCTCATGTGGTGCATTGCATACCTACGTACGTAACGTTGTTTAGCTCCAAACTGATATAAAAGTAGTAACTATACATTCGACTTGTGTGCTACATTAACCCAGGGTTAAAGATGAAACTGTTTCAAGTATGTATTCCTGCTATTGAGGTGAGCTGATGTGTGTTTTTATTGCATGCAATACAATCATCTGATTATTGAGGGATCACTTTGCAACCCGTTTATATTGACGTTCTTACCAACAATCTTCCATCCTATTAAAGCAGCCAGAGAAATCTAAAATCAAAAATCTCTCTGATCTCCTGCAATGATGTATTGATCTCAATTAATGAACTGCTCAGAGGAGAGCGAGAGAAACCATCCCACTCCATTTCAAATTGTGGTTCAGGCCCATTGAATGCTTAATTGTCACATGCCTATCATGTCTTGTGTTGCACATGGGTGTTTTGTTATTTTGGGTCATACTCTGATCCCTCCCCTTCGTTACCTGATTATTGTTTGAGTTCATCCACCTGTTCCCTCCTGATTGGTTTCCCTTTTTAAGTCCCCTCTTGTTTGCATTCTGTGACAGTACGTTGTCTAATGTTTCCCGTCCCCTGTGATCCTCCAGCACGTTTCATGTTCTGTTGTTATTTTGTATTCATTAGTTATGTTTTCCCCCTCGTGGGTTTTGTTCTTTTGTAATTAAAGCTCATTCTCCTGCACTTGAGTCCTCGCCCCTGTTTGCATTGTACCAGCCGTGACATTAATATGGTTGCATTGTTTGACTGTCTGCTAGTTTTATTTGCAGTTTGTAGTTGAGTTTATCATGTTTAGTAAAATTTTGTTCTGTGATGTCAGATGAGTTTGTTCCTCTGTTAAAGTGATCAGTTCGTTGAGTCGATTACTCTTCATGTGTTTTAGGTTCGTGTGACATTTTATCATTTTTATACATGTATATTGTTCCATAAGCATTCATATGATGAGTAATTGTGTGACATGTCTGTCCTTTAATAAATGTGCATGAGGTAAAGCACATATAAATATCTAACAATAAACTTAAATAAATGGACAGAAATTAAGTCTTTCCTGAAGTGATGTAATCTAAACGGTATGTATAAATACTTGTAATTATAAACTCACTCACTCTCAACTGTTATAATTCATGCAATTTAATTGCACCGAGAGAACATTTTATATCCAGCCACACTTTGCCAGAAGAGCAAATCACATACCCAGCCTCTCACTCTCTCCTCGCCTGCCTGCAATGCATGTTAATTTACGTGTTAAATGAAAGCAAATCAGTTATCCACAAAAGGAGAGAAAGAAAGAGAGAGAGAGAGAGAGAGAGAGAGAGAGAGAGAGAGAGAGAGAATGTGTGTGTGTTGTGAGTCCCAGACGGCCTGATGTTTCCAAGGGTAGCAGCTGTTTCTAAGACCCTTATGTGACAGTTTCTGTGCGTGTGTGTGTGTGTGTGTGTGTGTGTGTGTGTGTGTGTGTGTGTGTGTGTGTAAAATCTCAGATGATATCCTATAACAATCAGAATAGATGGACAACAAACTGTGACTTCCTAAAAAAGGCTCCAATAATCTCCTTTACAGTTACACCAAAGATTTCAGATTTCAGATCAACATTTCTCATCAAATGCTATCCATATTCATTTAACTCTATAATGGATGAAAAACATTGATTAATTTGTGTCTTCTTAAACCAACAACAACAAAGATTTACTTTATTATTGTAGTTTTCTTTTGATTTTCTATTCCAAAGTTTTAGTGAAAGGGTAAACAAGTTATGCATCTCAATTTGGCTCTTTTATTATATCTGGTAAGTCAAACTAAAAAATGCATGTTAGTTGGATTAATGCAGTTAAAATTGTGGTTCATGCTCATTGAATGCTTAATATGGTTGCATTGTTTGACGAAACTCAGTATTGACTCATTTGTGTGTTTTTATTTTTGGAAAAAAATCAGAGACAAAGTTAATACATACTGTAAAAATATCCCTAATATAACTTAAAAACGTAAGTTCAGTTGCTTTATAAAATTTTAAGTAGGTATAATTAAATTGGCTGTGAAAGTCATTTCAAATATTTTACATTTATAACTTGAAAAAATTGGTTAAATTATTTAAGAGTATAATTAAGAGTCAAAGTAAAGGAAAACACATATATTGTTATGACTTATTGATCATTATTTTTTTTTACAGTGCTGTAAATGAGACATTAAATTTCCTGAGCAATGAAAGGGCATCTTCAGAGCAATAGTGTTTCTTTGTTTGTGCATGAGATATTAGTTTATGTCAGTGGTTTTCGATTGGGCGTCAAGTGGTGAACCAGAACAGCCTTAAAACTGTTTATCATACAAAAAAAAAAATGTTTAAGTTAAATGAACTGAAAAGACCCAACAATATGCAGAATTTTTTCTATATGCCAAATAAGAAAACTTTTGTAATTTTGTAAATGCATAAACACTAGCATAAACGTATCAGGATAAAAAATGTGACAGACATATGAAATAGTGAATTAGAAGTGTTTTCTCTTTATTTTGCTGTCCTAGCTTTATGATTGCATGGTTAGTTGCATTTTATTATTTGTTTGTCAGACTAGAGCTCTTGAGACTATGAATAAATGAATCTATTCCTCCTTCTCTTTCTCGTATCATTTCATCTCCATCTTCTCTCTGTGAGTGATCTGATTGTAGAAAACAGAAGCTTTTGTTTCTCTCCTCTTCTCCCTGCAGGCGTTTTGTCTTCTGTCTCAGGGACCGGTGGTAAATTTAGAGGCTTGTTAAAATCTGTCTCACACTTCCTACAGCTCTTTCCCTTGCGCACACACATTCCTATTTTCTACTGAATCTTCCTAATTTTTCACGTTTAATCTTTGTTTTAATCACACGGGTGATAAGCAGGTTCGTTCTTCACACAGAGGATCATTTTCCTTTCCGTCCATTACAGCGTAAACAAACTCATTTCAGCCAAATCTCACAGGTATGGGCGTCTTTATGCAAATCTCATAATGCTCCTCAATCTCTCCATTGTTTTTTAAATCCAAACAGGAAGGTTTATATGAAAACAGCTTGTCTTTTCACTTGATTTTCCTCAAATCGTTATTAATACTTTTTAATATTTTGAGCCCTAATCCTAACTTACATCTAGGCCTACATTTTTTTTTTCACCTGACGGATGATAAAACATACTAGCCTAGAAACAATTTTTACTCGGAATTACTCAATTGCAGAAATCTTTACAAAGAAATGACAAGTAACACTGAATCAAACATGACATTTTCAAGTAGAAAGACTTAAAATGTACTCCAACAATCAATTTTTGTTTTTACAACTTTGATTAGTCTATTTGTTTTCACAGCGCAGGTGAATAAAACCCCACAGATTTACAATGAAGGAGACTTGAAATAATAAACCATGAAAGTGTAACTTTGCCGATTTTCAATAAGGTTACAATGTCGGCAATGAACGTTTACTCGTTCCACCAAGAAAATCACATTTATTTGTCAGTAAAAGTCCGCTGGATGACGCAAAGTTGCGGCAACATGCCCAGTGCATTATGGGTGATGAAGTTTTCCTATTTATGTGGGAAAAGGGAAGACAACAGCATTTTTCTCTCTATTTTCTCTGGTTTGGTAGAACAGATTTAAAAAAATTTCTGAAGAAAATACTGAATATTTTTTCATTTTCTTTCTCATCCGTTCCTCTCCACACATCAAAGGCCCTGTTTCCACCTGGTATAAGATGCGTTTCGTTCAGTCGAATCAAGAGTAGACGAGAGAGACAGATAGCACACGTACGTCTGCAAGATGTCTGTTAAAGATCACTTCATCTGGAAAGCATCTGCTGTTTACTAACATCTTATTGACATCTTTAAGATGTCAGTTTAACATACATTCGAAATCATTACATCTTAAAGACATTTTCTAAACATCTATTTGACATCTGACAGGAAACATCCTATAGACGTATTGTAGAGGAGCAAACACTCCTAAAAATACATCATCCAGATGTAAACACGCACATCAAATAGACCTTTCCTGAAACGTGTGCTATCTACATTCCCGTTCACACCTAATCCGTCTCTTTTGTCCACTTTCAACCACTTCTGTCCTGATTTCTTCGAGGACGGGTAAATCAATGTTTTCTAATGGATGAATTAATCTCATGCAATTTACATATGAAAACGACCGGGAGACTTTAGTTTCTGTTCTGACAGACGCAACACCAGCCGAATGCTGTGTGTTTGTGTTATGGTCTGGTGGACCCAAGTACGGCGACGATATGACCCCTGCTACACCGCTGTTCTGCTCTCCCAACACAATCTCATGAAAGTGCGTATCTATACCACAAATGTTATTTCTCCTGCCAGTTATAAGCCAAAAATGGTTTTAGCGTGCATATGCTACGCACTGAAAACCCATTGGGTAGGATTAGGGTGGAGAGTGCGTGCGTATTACACGCCATAAAGTGCGTATCATATGTACGCGAAAACTGCGTAGCATATGCACGCAAAAACTATTTTTGGCGTATAAATGGCACGAGAAATAATGAATGCTCGATCAACATCAGCCATCTTGCAAACAGACAACCGGCTAGCACTTGCCCCTCCCACAAGAAGCGGATTTCGCCTCAGACATGCGTAAAAAAACTTTTTTTAACGCACGTCAATTTCGCTTTGGACGCGCGAATGGATTCAAAATGTTCAAGCGTCCAACTAGAAGCGAATTTGAGGCTCTATTCGCGTTGGTGTGAAGGCAGCGTTAGAAATCAGGAACAGTGGCGTCATGCCCATTCAAAGTGAGGGGAACGTGCCCCCTCAGATTTTTCCTCCATGATAATTTTTTTGATTCCTATTATGCTCCATAATTACCAGAACCAGATCAGGAATGCGATTTTTCCGGGTTCTCCGACCTGAAAATGTAACATACGTGAATGTGACGGGGGGGCGTCTGTCGGAGTGAAAAGGAGAGGATATGAGGACATAACAGGCTGACGTGCGTACAGAATTTGTCCTCCTTTCCAAGTAGGCCTATCAACAAGGATGTATTTGCGTTCAGCTTGTTAACCTGCTCAATTTCGTACCTCGGTCGCTCTCGCGCTACAGTGGTATCGTTTTCAGTTGACAAAAACATCGCCGTTAGGCCACCAGTAGGACTGGCCGATATCGATTTAAAAAATATATCTATATATTTTTAAATGTGATATGGAATAAGACCATATCGCATATATCGATATAGTTCAAATTTGCGCTATGATCCTTGCTCCAAACAAGCTGATGACTGCTTTTGTAGAAATATGTAGGCCTATATCGTGCATTATCAGTTGCATTTCTGGCGCCTCCGTCTCAACAGCATTAGTGTACAACGCGACAAATACTCATATCAAATGTTAGCGCAGAGGAACGGGACACATCAGTTCAGTGAGTTCACAAAAGTTAATTATTTGCGTGTGCTTTAAAGCCTTGCCGGTTAAACATGTCATTCACTGCAGATGCGCTGTTATAACATGCGCTTTACTGAGCGCGAACACCCGACGTGCACATGCACTTAAAAAGCCTGTCTAACAGCGCCTGGTTACTTGACTAAGTTATCTTGCGAGTCTTATTTCGCTAATACTCTCAAATAAACACAAGGTTACACACAAATACATAAGGAAAGTTGGTTATGTCTAAACTGAAAGCAAACCGAGAAAATTGAGAGAAATCTGCTTGTCAAATGAAATGCATATTAGACGAGTCGCGTAGGCTAACGTTACGCAGCAGTAGCCCTAATAATAAACATGCAGCCGCTTGTCCTTAAAGGGATAGTTCACCCCAAAATAAAAATTCTGTCATTATTTATTCACTGTAATGTTGTTCCAAACCTATATTAATTTATTTCTTGTGCTGAACACAAAAGAAGATATTTTGAAGAATGTGGGTAACCAGACAGTTGCTGGTCCCCATTGACTTCTATAGTGAAAAATATACTATGGAAATCACTGGGGTGCATCACCTGTTTGGTTACCCACATTCTTCCAAATAACTTCAACTGAAGAAAGAAACTTATTCAGGTTTAAAACAACTTGAGAGAGTAAATGATGACAATTTAAATTTTTGGGAGAACTATCTATTTAATGTTAATAAAACAACAAAATCGGTATATTTTCCTGCTTTTTTGTCCTTAGCCAATCACATGCCTGATTCTTCTGGATGTGTAATAAATCGGTCAGCATCAGCCCGCCCCTTTTTCCTAATATGGTGTCTGTATATCAAATCAGCGCTCTAGAATCTTTGCTGTGTGTGTTCAAGCAACTCGTCTCGCACGTTGAGCATGGCAATGTTTTACAGATGGACTTGAAGTGGTAAGTGGGCAAAGCAACAAATCGGCATTGAATTAGTTATCGGATGATATTAAAAGGTAGTGGGATTATTTGTGGCTGACCTGGAAATTTTAACTTGATCAAAAAGTTATGGATTTGAGATTAGCTGCGAATTCAGAGCATTAACTTAAGTTGTGTCAGTAACGTTATCGATAGCTAGCCTAGTCTAACCGTCAGAAAACAATTGCCTCAGATTGTGCCCCCTCCCCCCCGCCCCCCGAAAATTTGGCTTGCATGACGCCCCTGATCAGGAATGATGAGAGAACATTGTGCTTGGAATGTTTTTCACCTGTTTCCTCAAAATGTTTTACACCTGTATTTAACGAATTCCTCTTGTGATCCCTGATCGACCAAATCGCATCTTATTAATACCAGGTGTAAACAGGGCCAAAGCAAACATATTGTAACAACAGAAGGTTTTAGGTTGTCAAGAGGTTAACACCGTGCTGTTTCAATAGCGATGGCCCGGGTTTATTTCTCCAGCGACGCTGACAGAACTGACTGTATACAGAAACTGTTCCACTGCACCAAACATTTGAACAGCCATAAAGCAGAAATCAGCGTCGCTAAACGGGCCAAGTTTCCTTCAGTCAGACACATCGCTCGCTCACTCTTCTCTCTTCCCATCCGCTCTCGTTCTTTCTGCCTTTCATCCACATTTAATAACTTCCTCTCCGTCTCTGCACTTCCTCCATGATGGGGCTCTTTGCTTGTGGGAACAGAGGGGTTCATTTTTCTATTAAAGGACTCGTAGATAAATTATATGTGGGCTCAACGAGATTATGGTGGGTCAAGAGAGAGAGAGAGAGAGAGAGAGAGAGAGAGAGAGAAGGAGAAACACACTGAAAGGTTTTATAAAATACATTTTCTCTCATTATAGGCTATGCATTAATAGGCTACTTCCACCCCACCAATACAGAGGAAAATAAATTATCAGCATGCATGAATGTAAAGTCTCTCTAGGCTATATTTCTGTAAATAAAGTCTGCGTAGAAATTATATCTGAATAAAATTGCATTTGGAAGAATCTGGTTAAAACACAGATCTCTTTCATAGACCGCAATGAAACGAAGGGTACGCTTTTAAAAATCGTCCCCCAAAACACCGCTGTCGTGTAAATGAACGGCCAAAACACATAGATTTTTTTCCGTTTTTAGTTGAAAACCGGCGTAGTGTAAATGGCCCCTTAATGAAGAGCAAATTGATACTTCGCTGAGCTGGGCTATCCTGCTTCTCAGATGCGTCTAAGAGTAAAAAAAAACATCTCATAAACAAAACATTCTCACTACACTGAGATTTAAATTTTAAAGCACACATTTGCAAAAACCCGTCAGAGATTTCAATATAGGCTACTGTATTCCAGCAATTAACTCATGTTGGTGTGTTTTTATTTTCAGAGAAACATCTGATGTGTAAATGAAATTGAACTGAGAACTGAATGAGCAACCTTTAAGCACTAACAGTTATTTTTTAAGGTTCATACATTTAAAAACTGTTGTGACAGCTCCAGTCTCACATTGTTTGCCATTTTCCCACAAAAAAAAAATGTTGCTAGAATAACTCTCCTTTTGAGGGGGTGAAGGGCTTTTTGGAGCCCAAAATAATATACACCCTTTGAAAACCCATTGGACATAGTACACCACACGGGTTACCTTTGGCATAGCCTACTATAATCCTGTATACTATTTAGGGTGGATATAATATGACGCTAAAGCTTTGGGTTATAGATCCTCTGAGATTCCTGCTGTTCAGCCATTCTGATTTGATTTGCATCCTAACATTCAGCGACGGGAAAGTATTGGTTTGTCCTGGGAATTTTAGTTGTTCTTGCTGTGTCTAAAGTTTAAACATGGCCAAGACAAACTAGACCTATACAGCCAAATCAACAGATATTGTAAATGAGCAGATCCTGTGCTGATTACATTTCCATTTATTAATTTAGCAGATACTTTTATCCAGAGCGGAAATACAACAAGCTAAAATCACATGGTGAGTCCGGTAAAAATACACGTATCGGTCTTCCAGTGTCGTTCCAGTTTTGCTTAACATTTATATGTTTTTTACGTAAAATAAACAAAATAATAAAACACACTATTAACAAAAACACATTCAATATTTTTTGCATGTTTACATTAGCATTCTATTTATTAAAGGTAGACTTACACTATTTACATTTGGCCCTGTAGTGGTTAAAAAACAAAAATGCATGCATTTTGCAGAAGAACATTGTTTTGGTTGTGCTTCGGGTCTGTGTGAGACTG
Source organism: Siphateles boraxobius (assembly GCF_051911475.1). NCBI lineage: Eukaryota > Metazoa > Chordata > Actinopteri > Cypriniformes > Leuciscidae > Siphateles > Siphateles boraxobius. The sequence continues at coordinate 591,207 of NW_027508919.1, forward strand.
TGAATATGGTTCTGTAAGGTCGTGCTCGATCGGCCCAAAGTCCAGCATCCAACCAGCACGGAAGGTCTCTGCGTGTTACTGTCTTTTCTCGCGTCAAAGTATTTTTGGTTAAATTCAATACATTTTGTCATATGTATTAACTCGTTGTTTCATCTGACTCCATAAATGAAAAGGGTTTTAATGATATCTGTGGATCATTAAGTGTGAGCGAATGTTTTACTATTCTTTTTAAACTCTTGAATGAAAATAATGTCAAAGTCAATTAGAATAATCAAATATAACAATTTATTATGTCAGGTAAATGCATCATTACAATTTCATAATCAATTCAAAGATAATCAGTGCAAAGGATCAAATGCTCTAGAACAAAGAGGAAAATGTTTACCCGACATTAGAAATACGTGAGGCTGAGAGATCGGCTCTCGACCTCACGGGTTGATCTGAGATATAGAAAAAGCCCTGAGCTCTCGCTGCATTTCATTATATAGACAGACCTCATTTCAAATATAAATATGAGTTCACAGTGGAAATTTACCTTGCTGTCCCAGGCTTACTGGGGGCAACCATTTGCTAACAGTGGGACACCGTTAACACCTTTTGAGAGCAGAGGGCAATTTGCCTGGAAGACACACCCTCCTGTGTGCAAGATATTTCTAAACTCTTAAGAACTTTATTACCTTTTGGTTTACTTCTTTGGGAATGAGACATTTGTACCAGTCGCACTGAGACATTTAAAATGATACCAAACATGTATACAACTGCATGATAATTGTTCACATTAAAACCATAAGATTCTTGTGTGAGTTTGGGTAATCTCACCAAGAGTGGAGGGAGTGGGGGTCGAGGGAAAGAGATGTAGATTAGAATGATTCTGAAGTGAGATTTGCGTCTCGAATGGTGCACAAGAGGGGGTTCAAATGGTAATTTCTTTTGTGTTTTCAGAGAATAGCCCTCTCTTATGGCGCTTTTCCACTGGATGGTACGGCTCGGTACGGCTCAGTACGGTTCGGCTCGGCGCGGCACGGTTCGGCTCGCTTTGCTTTTCCACTGCGTGGTGCGGCACGGCTCGGTTCGCTTTGTCTCGGTTGCTTTTCCACTGCAGTTAGTACCGCTTCAAAGTTGAAGGGATTATAGGCTGATCGTTATAGTTTATCCGCTCCTCGGCAACTAACAAGAGGAACGTCTGCACTTCTCGTCCACTGACCACGATTCAGCCATTTCTTTTTTGGAAGTTTTTTTTTCTTCACGCAAGTCAAGCAAGTAGTTTTAAAACATTGGAGGCTGTTACTGGCTATTTAAATCTAGCGGGTTTGATGTCTCGCAAATACAGTGACGCTGGTAGTGACGATTCTGTCTGTCTGACCAATCAGTGATCTACTGTGCTTCCACGTCACATTTTAGTATCGGTACGGTATGCTTGGAACCTCAACAGAGGTGGTACCATTTAAAGCGAGCCAAAGCGAGCCGTACCGTACCGTACCATGCAGTGGAAAAGCGCCACAAGTGAGACGTGCCGAGCCGAGCCGTACCGTACCATGCAGTGGAAAAGCGCCACAAGTGAGCCGTGCCGAGCCGAGCCGTACCGTACCATGCAGTGGAAAAGCGCCAAAGCGTGCCGTACTGAACCGAACCATACCGTACCGTACCATGCAGTGGAAAAGCGCCACAAGTGAGCCGTGCCGAGCCGAGCCGTACCGTACCATGCAGTGGAAAAGCTCCAAAGCGTGCCGTACGGAACCGAACCGTACCGTACCGTACCGTACCATGCAGTGGAAAAGCGCCAAAGCGTGCCGTACGGAACCGAACCGTACCGTACCGTACCGTACCATGCAGTGGAAAAGCGCCAAAGCGTGCCGTACCGAACCGAACCGTACCGTACCGTACCATGCAGTGGAAAAGCGCCATTACAGTTCTTCCAGTTTTCCAGTCTTAGAGTTCTCCTACTGCTCATAAAACATTCACGATATAACCAGTTTAGATGGAAAGGATCTCAAGCTGACTAGCTGAAGATGTCACTGTAGCTTTGCTTTACCCATTAATACCATTTAAACCATAATGATCTTTACAATAGATAATGCTTTACAATGAACTCTGTTTGAGAGCTATGGCAATTTATCTGTTACCTTACACTTGTTGAGTAATAAAAACACCTTCATCTCCGCATCGCTTTTACAACATTTCTAATCCTTCAGTTCTCGCCATCTCTGAAAAGCCGAGCTAATGTTGATTCTTGATTTATTACGAGCTCTGTCTTGATTTCTTTTTTGCCTGGAGACTCTCCTCAGTTCGGTGTTTTATTAAAAACAGGTGATTCTTTGGAGGCTCGAGATTTAGCTGCTCCATGTCAACCTTTCACTTGTGACAACTAACCTATGCCACTTCCACATTCGCCAAACTAGCCGGAGCAACTTTTCTCTATTTATGGATATGGTAAGACACTCATGGACGAGTGACATATACGCAATTTCGTACTCGGGGTTAGACAAATCACGTTTTGGAAAAATGATTGATGATAGACTCATTATTTAAATTTAGTTAATTTTGAACAAAAAAAAGTTACATGGTGCACCTGCAAAACTAAGTTTAAATCAAATCGTTTAATAATTTTTTACATTTACTTAAAAAAGTAACTATAAAAATGCAGTCACATATTTCAAATTTCATGTACATTTTATTTGTTAACTATTCTTTTTAATCAGAATCAGAATGAGCTTTAAAGGTGCAGTAAGCGATTTCTGAGAAACGCTGTTGCAGTGGATCAGCTGAGCACCACAACACACTTGTAGCCAATCAGCTGTAAGGGGCGTGTCCTCTCATGATGGGGGAGGTGCCTGTGTGGCATAGTGCTTTTGTGAATTAGTGGGCGGAGCTATCAAGGCTGTGATCATGTTTTGGTCATTTCAAATATCAACAGCGTTTCTCAGAAATAGCTTACTGCACCTTTAATGTCAAATAGGTTTACACACACAAGCAATTTGACTTGGTGACAGGAGCTTCAAGTGCTGAAAAAGTACAGACATGGGGATAAATAAAATGGAACACAAAAAAAAGGCAATACAATACAGTAATAAAATACAGAAAAAACACATTAGACGGACTTATGTATGCAGATATGCTATTTAGAGATGTATACATACAGTGTGTGCAAATGGAAGTGTATGAATGTGCTATTTATATGCACATTATACATTTACAAGGTATAATAACTGAGTATTCTATATAGGCTAATAGTTCTAACATATAATAGCTATAGCATAATTATATATAATTGTCATTTTAGTGAATTTGGGATTTTGAGAGTTTCACTGAAACAATCATCACTTATTCATTTACTTTTTACTTCTTCTTACAAAACAGTGCAGAACAGAGCGTATCATTTCAGTGGTTCTCATCACTAACCGCAGCAACCCATGCAAAACCTTCTTAAAGAAAGAAAAGAGAATAGTAGAGAATGTATGAGTGAGAGAGAGGAGATACAGTAGAGAAAAAGACCATGCAGGCACATCCGTAATATTGAACCTTATGAACCCAGGAGGAACCATCCACATTACAGTGCTGGAAGTGGTGCTCTGCAGCACAGAGAGAGAGAGAGAGAGAGAGAGAGAGAGAGAGAGAGAGAGAGAGACAATCTCAGCTTCTGGAAAATTTGACACTGCAATAAAAGATCTGACTGATAAAGCACGTAGGGCTTATTACAGTATAGGAAATCTTTACAGCTGTGAAATCTGGGGCCCCAAATTTAAATTAAATTACGAATCCTGGGACAAAACCCCCGCTGAAATTTTCCACCTTGA
>NW_027508919.1:600000-620000 GCF_051911475.1 Siphateles boraxobius
AAATAAAATGTAAAAAAAATAATTGTTTTCTATGTGAATATATAGTCAAATTTAATGTATTCCAGATTACTCCAGTCTTCAGTGTCACGTGATCTTTAAAAAACCATTCTAATATGATTTGATACTCAGTTATTATCAATGTTGGAAACAGTTTGTCAACCAAATTTTGTTTGTTAAAAATATTTCTATTTTGAATAAATGCTGTCCTTCTAAACGTTTTATTCATCAAAGAATCCTGAAAAAAAGTATCTCAGGTTACAAAAGAAAAATAAAATAAAGCAGCACAACTGTTTCCAACATTGATAATAAATAAGCATATTACAATGATTTCTGAAGGATCATGTGACACTGAAGACTGGAGTAATGATGCTGAAAATCAGCTTTGATTACAGGAATAAATTATCTTTTAACGTATATTAAAATAGAAAACCTTTATTTCAAATTGCAATACTAGCCTATTTCACAATATTACTGTATTTTGATCAAATAAATGCTGTTTTGATGATCAAAATATATATAAAGTATATATACAAAATATATAAAGTAATGTTTCCAAACTTTTGACGGTACTATTGTGTGTGTGTGTGTGTGTGTGTGTGTGTGTGTGTGTGTGTGTGTGTGTGTGTGTGTGTGTGTGTGTGTGTGTGTGTGTGTGTGTGTTAATAAATTAAGAATGTTGCCGCTGCAAACTGTTTCGTATGAGAAAATTAATTTAGCTGTTGCGTTATCAAAATAGCATTATTTATTTATTTTTAAAAGTAGCGGTTTGAGATGTATGGCTTCTTGGTCCGTATTATTTTAAACATTATTCTGTAATCGCGAGAGACAGTGATTGATGCATTCTGACCACCGCTGAGAAACGTAACAGGGATCACGTGACAACGCCGTCTACGTGCATCACATTCGCCTGAGTAACAACACCTAGAAATGTTAATAGAACTGTTGTCTAACCTAACGAAATAATTAAAATATGAGAATTATTATTTAGACTCACTCTATCTGACCAATCAGGGGCAACTTTCAGGCCGCCTGTCACGCCCACTACTCCTAAGATACTTCAGAGATGCACTGTTAGCACACGAGTCAGAGAGACAAAGACCAAAAATAAACATTTCACACTGACTGGATTACGCCACGATATAAATTCACATTTGTGTGCTGGATCATGTCTTCCGTAAGTATGCTTTACATCCCTTCATTTATGGTCAGGTCTGTCTGACGCTGGTGATAAGCGTTTTCACAAGAGGACATAAAAGTGTATCGCAAGTCGTGCCTGGACAATGCATTTTTTGATGAATGAAAAGTTAAATTAATTTTTTAAGGGCTTCTGTAATTGGGATTTACATATAAAGTGTGATTAAATGTCTGTTAATTAAAATTCGCTGTAGTCTTGTGTGTTGTTGGCGTTGAAATTCCAGCATGTAGTTCCCGAGTCTGCCGCTGGGTGGCAGTGTGTGCTTTTGTTTAGTTCTCTGTGTGATTGACTGTGATGTTCCCTTTTTTAAACACTAGAGGGCGGAAAGTGCGTCATTATTTATTTATAATGACAGGCCAATTAAACCTGACATCTGTTTGACAAGACATGTTAATTAAAAGGATCTTTTGACATTGCTGTTCAGACCTATGTGGTTATTAGTGGATAGTGCTGTTAAATCATTAATGTTTTTGCGGTTTCTTTTCTTTGACAATTGATTTATTTAAAGGGAAAGTTCACCCAGAAATGAAAATTGTTATAATTTACTCAGCCTCATGTTGTTACACACCTGTCTGAGTTTATTTCTTCTGTTGAACACAAAAGAAGATATTCTGAAGAATTTTGGTAATCAGACAGTTGATGGTAGCCATTAACTTCCATAGCAGGGAAAAATATTATGGAAGTCAATGGCTACCGGCAACTGTCTGGGTACCAACATTATTACCAACAAATATTCCACAACACAGTTTTTATCACAAACTGCTCTGGGACACAAAGGTTGAGGATCCAAATGTAGTTTATTTGAGTAATCCAGAATTGTAATCAAACACAGTAAGGCAGTCCAAACAAACAAATACACGTTCAGAAATGCAGTATAAACATTAAACAAGACTTTGCAGGGAATGAATGAGTGTACATGGTTTAAATAGGCTGAGACAATAGATGCCTATCAGGGGTGATGAGTCCGGGCAGAGAATTATGGGAAATGTAGTTTGTAAGGGAATGACAATAGTCTGATGTGGAGCCCTCTGGTGGCTCTCAAGGGCACTCCAGTTACAGATCTGGTCAGTTAACACTTTCTTGAGTCTATTACTTCACTATTATGATTTGTGAAATTTTAACCGTACAATGTTGATCGGTTAACCCTTTCCTGAGTCCATAACTTCACTTTTCTGATTTATGAAGATTTCACGGTACAATTTTGTTCAGTATTTACTTCACTATTCCGATTTGTGAAAGGTTTCACCGTATAGTTTTATTGGTTAACCCTTTCCTGAGTCCTTAACTATTCTGTTTTGTGAAATCTTTCACAGTTTTTCACAGTTTTACAATTTTATCCAGTTAACCCTTTGCTGAGTGTCTAACATTATGATTTGTGAAAAATCACAAATTTCACAAATGGTCTATTTGAAGCTAGTATGGCCCGATTAGATGACCATTTTTAAACTGAAAGTTTTCACAAATGAGGCACAATCTAAAACAAGTGATTTTGTATTAACGCAGTATATTGGAAATAGATTATATATTTTTCACATTCTTGACTATTGAGGAACTTACCAAGGGGATTGCTGTGAAAAAATAAAAATAAAAACCAAGCAGATCAAGATGTCTAACTTTTAAAGCTATACGCTTATATAATTAAGAGTCACTATGAAAACAACACTGATTTCAGATCAGAGGATCGCGTCACCTAAATTCACAAATCATGAAGAAGTCTATAAGAAGATATCATTTGCATGTGTGCGACACAGCCTAGCGCACTGTGGATTATAGCCAATAAATCTTAATATCAAAGCGCAAACTATCTTTACTGCAGTGTTAGGATCTGCCAGCTACACTTTCACTGAGATACCCAATTAAATATTAACTATATATTTTTTAATCATTGTTCAAAGGCATTTTTCTGATGCGACAGGAGGATGTGTGTATTCACGAGTCAGATGTACTGCATTAGCTGTATCTCTGCCTGCAGGGAGTGCTTGTCTTTGAAATAGAAATGGTAATTTGTCGTCATTAATGTGATTAATTAAAGTTTGCTGTCAGGGAGGGGTCACATTTTTCCTCTCAAGGGATTTAGGTCTGAGCCATCAAAACACTTCACAGCGGTTCTTCCCGTGTGTGTGTGTGTATTTGTGTGTCCTGTGAGTCGGATGTTGATTCAGTAGCGCTAGGAGGGATTCAGTTCAGAGAATGATTCATCAGACTAATTCACTGTAAAAAATAAACCGTATTTTTTACGGTAAAAAAACAGTTTGCCAGAACTTAACCGTCAAAAATACGGTAGCAACATTATTGGTTTTACTGACTTAACTTAAAATTTACAGTAATAATCTGTATTTCATTATGTTAATTTACTGACTTATTGAAGTATTACTTTTTTTTTGTAACATTGTAATACACTGACAACCAACAATCACAGCAGTGATGAGTCACATGATCAATCAAAGCTCATCACAAGCACCACGTCAACAAGAAAGTTAATACTAATATATAGAAGCTGCACAGTGTCTTTCGCACAAACATTAAATGGGTGGTAAAATGCCCTGTTCACAAGATGTAAAATAAATCTCTGATGTCCCCGGAGTGTGTGTGTGAAGTTTAAGCACAAAATACCCCACAGATATTTTTATATAGCATGTTAAAGTTGTCACTTTTTGAGGGTTTGCTAAAACGCACCGTTTTGTGCCTGGCCCTTTAAATGCAAATGAGCTGCTTCAGAGGGCGGGGTTTCAAGAGCTCGTGTGTGTTAGCAGCTGAGATTACCTCACGCAGACACACTAAAATGACAGAAACTGTCCTGCCTTTAATGTTAAAACAGAGTCAGACAAAGATGGAGAGACTCAAGAAGAAGTGACAACATGTAAAATGTAACAGGATGTCTCTGAATGGTTAGTTGATGAATTTATGTTGCTGATGTGGAGTTAACTATCTTCAATTAGCATATTCTGTCATGATAATCTATAAATCGCTCAAATAGGAACTGTTGTGAGATAAACACAGAGTGACTTTTTATTGCATGTGTACAGAAGAATGCTAAAGTTTCAGCTGACTCACAAATGTACTCTTATACAACAACTTTTCCTCTTCTCAACATGGACTGCGTGTCCCGGGGGCGGGGCTTATGTACATTTTAGGGTTGCTGATGTCACTAACAGCTCAAAGAGCAATAATTCACACTAGCTAAAGTTAGAAAAGTGAAATCGTGTTTTACCACCCCTTTAAACACCATCATGGTAACACACATGAAATTTTAAAAATGCAATAAACATTAATTTAACAACATTAAATGTTACATAAATCCCTAATGTACATAAATGATTAAAAAAAAACGAAGAAAACTATGAAGAAACATAGTTATTTAAGTAATTTACGGGTTTTCACTGTAAATTATACAATGAGTGTCTTTTTCACTTTCAAAAACTAAATTTAACGGTATTTTACAGTAAAAATACATGAAATGTGCCTTTAGATAAATCACAGTTATAAACTTTCTGTTAACCAATTAACAGTTTTTCACTGTAGCATTTTTACAGTCTTTTACTGTAAAAATCACGATCATTTTTTACAGTGATTTTTTTGGATCATCAAGAAGAACCGACTGATTTGTTTGTGAGTCCGACTACTCTGACCATGCTGTATATTTTTGATTCACTAAAAACATGCGTCTCATAAGAGTAATTTGTTGGTGAATCAGACTCCACTGATCGTGTTGCATGTTTTCCATTCACTAAAAAGAACCGCTCATGTAAAAGTCAAATATCTTTGATGTTGTTTATATATCATGCCATAACACTGCATGACTGTTAATAATCCATTTTTGAAAATATGAAAATTTATTTTATTTTCTTACAGTGTTGATGTTTTCAGACTGTTGCGGTAATTCGATTTTTTTAGGACCTGTTTTGGAAATTATGCTCAAAAAGGCCTTACATTTTAAGTAAATGTTTTTAAATTGATGTTCACAAATTCTAATTGTCATTGTTTCTAATGTCTGATTTTTTTGTTTTTTTTTGTTAATTCAAGCATTTTTTAATTTTTCTGTTGGATTTTTTTTAAAACCAAGCTTTTGTGAGAATCCCCCACATAAGCGACCTGTGTGTGAACAACACATTTGGAGCTGAATTTAGTTGCAGTCTTGTCCTAGTGCCCTGATTCTCATGCATTTCTGTCTTCACAAACTCTCTAGTGTCATTATAGGTGCATTTTGCGTGAGAATGTGTTGTTTTGTGAAGTTGTGATGTACATTCATAGCCCATGCAGTGTTACAGGACACCCAAGCAACCCAACAGCCCTCAGGACAGACTGTGTCCCTCTGAAACATTCATTCTCAAAATATCAATATTTCAGTTTGAATTCAATATATATTATAGGGCATAAAATAAAGCTCACATCTGCCTCAGTCCAGAAGATGTTCAAAGCATGTGTCCGACAGATGATCTAGAGTTCTCGTCTTCTCTCCTCATTTAAAACGGCCTTGTATTGTAATGAATATCAAATGAAAACACTGTTTGTGTGTGTTTGTTACAGTACATCTTCATAATAATAGTGCAAATGTTAACTTTAACTTTACTGGGCTGGTACACCTGTATGTTATCTACCCCTAAGGGTGCATAGTAGCATGTTAAGGTATGAGATGTTTTTTAAACAGGGCTCTACACTTGTATATCATTTTTAGGAGCATCTTCTGATCAATGACAGAAATGAACTTTCCCATTACGAGGTGATATTTGCCCCTTTAGGTATTTTTTCAATTTTTTCTTAGCTTATTCAATGTCATTTTTTATGTCAAATTCTTACCTGTTAATTTATACGTTTGTTTAAAAATGTATTAAAACAGTACATTACATTTGAATAATAAGACACAGTCGGGCTGTTACCAATCAAATGCAATTAGTTTAGGCATTCGTGGTAGTCATTGAATCATTCATTCAATCTATTCGTTTGAAAACAACTGATTCATTCAAGAATGAATGAATGGTTCAATGAATCACTGACTCCCCCTGTTCGCTGTGTTTTGTTCGGTGAGCTATTAGATAATGATGATTTGACTGAATAACTGGTTTAAGTGTGTGTGTGTGACCGGCATTTGCGTGTCAAATTAACACATTGCTCCATTTTCTTTTCATATATACAAACACAAACGTGAAATATGCCACATTTTTAGATTTTCTGGAGAAAATGTGGTGTTTTGCACACCCAAAGCAGATTCATGATGTTATCGCAGTTGCCATAGTGTTGCTGTGTGTGTTCTAAGTGTATTATTATATTTAGTAATAATAGTAGGCTATTTATTTAGTAAAATTGTGAATTGCTTTTTTTTCAGGTTTGAGTAAATGTATGTTTTTATCATTTTTTTGTAATATTTCTATTTGTATTTAGCTTTTTATTACAGGTTTACTAGGCCTACTTCAACTTTGTTTTCAGATTTGTTTATATAATTTTATATTATATTTTATAATTTACAAAAGATATTCTTTTGTTTCTATCATTTATTTTAATTAACGAGAATGTTTTTCTTTTGTAGGTTTAGTTTAATTTTGCAATAACAAACGTTACTGGAACAGTTACAAATTCTCACTATATTTCTTGTGCAGCTTTTTAAGTGCAATTTACATCTCAAAAGTTATAGTGATGCTTGGCTTCTTAAAGTCTACTTATTATAGTCTAAAGGATATACAGAGAACAGACTTGTGCAAAGCAGACAAACTGTTCTCAAGTGTATAATTTTATTTTCATTAATTTCAAACTGTTCTTTCACCCGGGTTTCATCCACAGTGTCTGTCTTTGGTTTTGCTCTGAACACAACTGAGATAAACTTGAAACAACATCAATAAATTCAATGACAAAGTGAGATTTTAGTTCTCAAAAAACTATCAAACACAGTCTTTGCTTTGATGCTTTGATCATATTGTTTTGCAGCCCTAGACAGATCATTCCCATACTTTTTCATGCATATTGCACAAAATGATCTTCGTCTCAACAGCTATAGGGCATTTTTGAGGAACAAAATCAGTCAGCGGATTTGACAAAGTTTGAGAGATTTTGTTTGAGGCACGTAGTAGAAAGTAAATGAGAATCTTGTGCACAATTGAAGGTTTTGGTTTTGTTTTCATTTCTGTGAAGTAATTATTACTTTAGGACAGACAGAAATTTAGGCCACAATGTTTTCACATTTTATCCTTTTTCCCTTCTAAGTTATTTGGTGTTTTTGTTGTTGTTGTTGAGTCAATTTTACGTTTATTTATATAGTTTTGATGTTAATTTACATCGCTTTATATAAAATGCTTTAAAAAAGCTTTATAATAATAAACATAAAAAAACAGTTGTCATGGTTAGCTTAAACTATTATAACATTTTAATTGTAATAAAACTTAAATTTAAAGAACTTGAACAAAAATTATAAATGTTGTCAACTAACTACAATAAAATGAGTTTGTGTTGAGGTACTGATATTGCTAAAACTGAAATAAAAATAAATTAAAGTTAAATGGAAATATAAAAAACCCCCAAAAATAAATAAAAATGGCAAAAGCACATCAAATTAAAACTAATGAAAATATAAAAAAGTTAAATCAAAATATGACATTTTAAAATTAGTATTTTAAAGTATATAAATAATACAATGTAACAAAATTAAATTCAGTACAATTCAACTTAAATTATATTAAACTGACTGAAGATGAGATGAATCTGGCATAATTTATAAAATAAAGTTGAAAGTTGCTTAACTTATTTTGCATCATCATGTAAATCATATCACTTATTATATGTTATCATGAAATTTTGTTTTTTATAAGAGTCACAAAGTCTTTTAATTTCAGGAATCAGTCATTTTATTTATAATTACAACTTCAATTTCAACTGTAAGGCGGCTCTACAGAAGATTACAGTCATTAAGTTTAATTATTCAAGTACAGCTAAATCAAATTGGACTGTGTCAGGGTGTGTTACAGAAGGAGCAGAGGAGTCAGAAATACCAAAGCAAAGCATTTACTTACAACGAATACAACTAAACAGGTACAGACGGGCAGAAGGTTCACACACACACTAGTTACAACGTAGAATGGACCAAGACTGATTGAACGGAAGGGAACTAAATACAAACACAGATGATAATAATAATAATAATATGTTTATTTTTTATAGCGCCTTTCAAGAACCCAAAGTCGCTTCACAAAATAATACAATCAGTTGACAGACAAAGAGAGAACCAATCTGCTTATAACAATCAAACAAACAGAAAAGCAGATAGAGACCAGTGTTGGGAAAGTTCACTTTCTACATGAACTAGTTCAGTTCATAGTAAATACTAAAAATTTTTGAACTAGTTCATAGTTCTTGTTTTCCACATGTTGCTGCAAGCTATTATTTTTCAAAATTATTGCACAGCCCATATAGAACCACAGACAGCAGTTATTTTATCGGTGGGCAAAGTTTGCATAGAAATGTAAGATTTTTCCCATCCTCACCGACCTTGTCATAAACTGGTTTAAATGATCATACGATCCTCCTTGCTGCTTCTTGTGTTGATGGCGCATGCGGCGGTGCGACACTGGTGCTGGTGTTGCCAGATTGGGTGTTTTTCCGCTACATATTAAGGCCTGTTTACGGTGTGTTTTATCCGGGTTTTCGACTCTATAGAAATCTGGCACTCTATTGAATGAAGTTAAACTGAGAGAGCTGCCGTTCACAGACACCAGAAAGAACGAGTTCGCAGTAACGTTCATCAGGCAGTTATACAGTACGTTCAGCTTACGTTCGCCCAAAATATGAACGAGTTCAATGAATGTGTTCAGGCACAACACTGATAGAGACAACCAATATGAGAAGTTATAGAATCCAAGAAATATACATTTCGGTTAAGTAAACATGTAACATAAAAAGTGGAAGATAGAGAAGCAGAGAGGAAAATAATGATTTACGGAGCGTAATGAATAGATGAGTTTTAAGTTGAGATGTAAAGATCCGGAGGTTAGGGGTGGCACGAAGATTAGGGGGCAGCTTAGCATAGTTAAGGGCCTATAACACTAAAGGCCCCACCACCCACAGTAGAGAGTTTGTGCTTGGGTACGACAAGCAAATTGTCATTGCTAGATCTAATGGCGCTTTTCCATTACCAGTACCAGCTCAACTCGGCTTTTCGCTCCGTTTTCCATTACAGATAGTACCTCCACAATAGTACTTGGTCGTCATAGCGACGCCACAGGAAACTGCCGTGACGTAATCTTCTACGCGACACACACCCGCTACCCACACACACACAGGACAATGGAGGAAATCGAGTGTATGCTGTTTTTGATCCTCGGATGTGGCTGTTTCTCACAGCAAGAAGACAAAAGTTGTTTCAGGAGAGGCTGAGGGCAGCAAAACGAAAGACTGCTGAAAAAAACAGCTCTGGCGCGTGCAATGATGATGCGGTGAATAGTGACGATTCTCTCTGGCCAATCAGCAGTCTGCAGTGTTTTCACGTCACATTTTAGTATCGCCTCAGCTCGCTCAGAACCTCGCCGGAGGTGATACGAAATAAAGTACCTGAAAGCAGGTACAGATACAACTTTTACACAGTGGAAAACCAAACAAAGGCGAGACGAGTCGAGCTGGTACTGTGTAGTGGAAAAGCACCTTAAGGGTCCGGGCAGGAACATATGGTTGCCCTAGCTCAGAAAGGTATTTAGGATATAAACCAGGACTAAAAGTTTTAACTGGATGTGATTGACTACAGGAAGCCAGTGGAGTTGGTAAAGGATAGGAGTGATATGTGCAGATTTTTTATTATATGTGAGGGCTCGGACAGGAGAGTTTTGCACCATTTGAAGGCGATGTATAGCTTTGAAGGATAAGCCGCTATATAAGGAGTTACAATAGTCAAATTTGGAGGTTATAAACACGTGGATGACAGTTTCAGCATCTCCAGAGTTAAGACACGGCCGCATATGAACAATATTTTGCAAGTGGAAGAAGCTTGATTTAGTAGTCTGACCAATGCGTGAGTGAAAATATAACGAGGAGTCGAAAAAAACTACTAGATTCCGCACAGTTTTTGAAGGCCTAATCTGGAGACCATCAATTTCAATAAAAATGTCATGCCTGGGTAAACTCTGTGATTTAGGGCCATGAACAGGATTTCAGTTTTCCCAGCATTAAGCTGTAAGAAGTTATCAGACATCCATGTTTTAAGTTCCTGAAGGCAAGAGATAACAGAAGCGGGTGGGCAAACTGAGCTGGGTTTAACCGTGAAGTAAATTTGAATATCATCAGCGTAACTATGAAAGTTGAGACCATGGGCGTCCGAACCATTGTATATGGGTGGGACAAGACCCACCCACTTTTTAAGACCAATGATATTGGACCCACTCACTTTTACCGTCTCTAATTCAGCGCATATCTGTTCACTTTTCAGAGCGCCGTCAGTCAAATCTACTCCACTTGAGGAATGCCCTAATAAATTAAACTCCATTTCTGCTGAATCATTATATTTCTCAACGAGCCGCAACTGACGAAAATAACCGCCGTACCCTTCCAGTCAAATATTCCGTTGCAAACATCAATAACAGCTTTAAGTTGTCAATGCTAGCAAATTACCATGGTATCAGCAGTGGAATAATCCACGGATAGCTGTGCATTTAATGCACGACGTGAAACGGAGTTTAGTTTACTTGTTTAATTAAAAGGCACCAGAATACATGAAATGGCATTTACTCCAGTAACATTTTTCTGGGGGAGGACCCACACACTTTTTTTTTACTTCAGACGCCCATGGTTGAGACCATGCCGTCTGATGATCTGTCCCAGTGGCAGCACGTAAATGAGAAATAGAAGAGGACTATGTACAGAACCTTGAGGTACACCATGAGAATTAGTGATGGTACGGGATCGATTTTCATCTATCCTAACAAATTGCTGTCTATCTAAAAGCAGATGAACATTGATTGGCAGAACACAGGTGACATAGATGATGATGATCGCTGGCAGGTGCGGGTAATAGTGGAGTGAGTGCAGGTGTGAGCCGGAGAGGATGATGGGACATGTGGTGGAGACGGTGACTAACAGGCGATTGTGACATACTGGATTTTTTTGTGTGTGTGTGTGTGTGCAATATTTGTAAAACCAAAAATATTTTGTGACAAGTGTAGTGTTTTCAGTTTTTGGACAAGTAAGGCAAGAGACACTACAGTCAAAACAATAATTTTTTTCATGCTCGAATCAATTGTAAGATTTGGAGCCAATTTTCTTCTATAACATGTCTAAAACATCCAAAATACACATTTAAATGTTTATTTTGTTACACTTATCTATTTGTATCTGTACTTTTCAATTATTATACAAATACACTTCAATTATATTCTGAAGGGATTTGATCATATATTGTTCGCCTGATTTTTATAGAATATTTTATTCCTACAAACATGGTAAAAAAAAAAATTCAGGCGGTTCTGATTCAAAAATCTGCAAAACCACTCTGTAAAAACCTTCAACTCCAATATTTCAACAAAATAAAATGAGATTTATTTTAAAGGTACAATATGTAAGAAAGAATTTTGTAATAAAATATCCAAAAATCACAGTGTGATCTATTTCCTTCAGTCGTGTACTTACAATATCCCAAAAGTCTCCAAAGATTTTTTATTTCAGAGAAATTTTAAATAAGTGGCCGTCCCGAAAAAAAATGTCGCCTGTCAATGACGGAATATCCGCGCTATCCTTGGTTTCCGCTCGTACTGCCATAGCCATGACGTAACCATGGCGACAGACGTGGACAACTGCGTAGTGCGTAACGTTTAACGGCACTCTATTCTTGTTTCGTTCAAACATTATAGACCATGGCAAGCAGACTTTGGGACAAAAAAGGAGAACTAAAATGGGGATCAATATCGGTGTGGCGTTTTTGAGATGTCGAGAGCTAGCGTCCGCGACTAACTTGGACTTGACAGAGCTTCACGAGTCACGGCTTGACAGCGATAACAACGCTCTTGCACCTACTTTATTAGACAGTTGAGCAAATGTACATGAAACAAATCAATGTTATATAGCTCAACATGATTAAATGTTAGAATATGATCATTATGTTAATCTAATGTTGATCTAGCTTACTGCTAGTCTCATATAGCAAACGAACAAACACAGAATAACATTATAACTTTCAACACACATTTAAATGCTGTTTAGTGTGATTGTGTAACGTTAGACCAAGTGAAACAGCGCTGCGTTACTTCACAAGTTTAATTCGTCTAATAAACTGACCTGTGAGTAGTAATCCAGCACTTGCGGATAGTTCGGTAGAATTAAATGTCCTTATTCCTTTATATCCGCGGGACTCGCATGTGATATCTGTCTCTTATTAGCAATCGCGACCTGCTTCATACCACTGTAATGTTAAAAAACATTAATGTTTTCACTCATCCATAAACATTATTAGATCCATCAGCTTGACAGCAAGCCCCATCATTCAGCTAATCACTGCGTCATAAACCTACGCCTTTGTTATTGTAAGAGGTTAGCGAACCCTAGCGGCGAAAAAAAAAATTGCATATTGTAACTTTAACCTGCCGTTTCCCAATGTTCAAATATATGTTCACATGTATGCAAATTAGTGCATATTTAATTAAATGATGCATCATTTACACATTTAAACATATCATTTCAGAAAACTTGTAATGCAAAACAACAATCTTAAAGGTGCTATAAGCGATTTCCTAGAAATGCCTTTGAAAGTGGATCAAACCTAGTGCCAAAACACACTCGTAGCCAATCAGCTGTAAGGGGCGTGTCCTCTCATCAGGGGGGAGGTGCCTGTGTGGCATAGCATGTTTTTGAATTTGGGGGCGGAGCTATCAAGATAGGGGTGTGATCCTTTTGGGTATGGGCGTGTTTGTTTTGGTGATTTGAAATATCAACAGCGATTCTCATAAATTGCTTATAGCACCTTTAATATACTGTTATTAATGACCTGAGGAAGTATCTATTAGTTTCAAATGTTATATTCACCTTCTGTGTCTTGGTTTAAACCACTGGAGAAGCTTCATGTGAATTCCTGTGAAATGAACGAATAATGAGAGATGTGTTTTCACTGGGTTGTCGTTTCTGCATTAGGATGACGACACGCACGCTGAAGCGCTCGCTCACTCACTTCCTCTGTTCTTTATTTCCTCTGCCAGAGAGTTTCTGTCTCCTGAGGTTTTTCTCATTCCCTGGTCGTCGTCCTCTTCCTTTTTGAAATTAACTCTCTCTCGCACTGTTTCTATTTGTCTCCAGGGTGGGAGAACGAGAGAGAGAGAGATAAAGAGAGAGAGAGAGAGAAAGAGAGATTTGGACGGACAAAAAAAGAGAATTTATATGCATTGATGGAGGAGGATAAAGAAAGGAGGAGTGTGTGTGTGTGTGTGTGTGTGAGAGAGAGAGAGAGAGAGAGAGGGAGGAAGGGTCTATGATGTGAGCGCAGACACACACACACCCACGCTGAACTACCGTCAACAAACACACGTTTCGCTCTGATCTGAGCGAGTTGCTGTCTCATGCTACAGGTGTGTGTAGCCACAGACGCAGTTATGGGTCTCATCATGGGAACCTTCTCCATGCAGGGCAAACAGGACAACTATCGCAAAGGTAAGTGGACTGTGCATGTTTGTGCATTCAAATTTAACTATGCTTTCTACGTTTTTTTTTTTTTCACATGGAAAACTTGCTGGTATGATGCTAGGGCTTTGTTTTGGGGTTGCTAAGGTGTTTTTTAGTACGTTCTTGTGTGGTTGCTATAGGTGGTTGTTTACTGCGTCTCTATGATCTTCTGGGTTCCTCTGATGTGTGTGTGGGATTTTTTTCACCTGTTGAATTTTGTTGGTTTGATGATATGCATTAAATAAAATGCGAAGTGCATTAACCTTTACAACAAACGTGAATGTTTTACCCTGCCTTCAGGGTAAAACAATGGTTATTCATGAATGTTATCCATTCATAGATCTCTCTCTCTCTCTCTCTCTCTCTCTCTCTCTCTCTCTCGCGTGCACGTTCACTGTCTCTATGGGAGATGAGATGTTCCCAGACGAGACGTTGTGTAAATACACAATGAGTTGATGGTCTATGAAAGGTTATGGTATTCAATCTAGCATTTAATCACCCGCTATCTCTGTGTGTGTGTGTGTGTGTGTGTGTGTGTGTGTGTGTGTGTGTGTGTGTGCGCCTTGATGAACATCTGAAATTATACAGACCGTATGCAGAGAAATCAGCGCACAGCCATCTTTACAATTTTGTGTTTGAACTTCCGGTAGCTCTTTATAGCATCGCTGTCATAGAGTAATAATTAGCTGATGAAGTGGATTTACTTATTGTAGAGTTAACATCTTAAAGTTATCATGAGTATTGTAATGTTTGATGCGTATGTCATAACAAATGTAAGTTAAACCGGGAAGATTTTAAAATGGGCGGTTCATCGAAAATCCGTAAGATCTTACCTTCATGCGGTGGAAAAACAAACCGGAAGACAGAACAACGAGTGAAGCGCTGAAAAGGGGCGGAGCTACTGAGGATCTATAAGGTTTTTGTAATATTTATGTATAAACCTTTTGCCACTCTTGCCAATGACCGGTGACTTAAGAAAATGTACTGGCCATAAATATTTTTTATGCAAAAAAAAAAAAAGAACAGTTGTGAAAATTTACAATTCTCAATTCCAATTTCGATACCACAGCTAAAACTACTAGCCTAACTAATATAAATATTTAAAACATTATTAAAGAGAAGTAAACAGTCAGTAATAAAATAAGAACATTCTTATTAATTAATCCTTATTAAAGTTACAAAAGTTGCTCAGTCAAGAGTAGTGAGTGATTTGTCATTTTTGTGTATGTGTGTGTGTGTGTGTGTGTGTGTGTATCAACCCATTAACTTTCAGTCTGTAAGTCTCCTCGGCTTTCGTTATTGCGCTCGTTCCTGTTGCGAGTCCTCAAACTGGCAACCCGCGTGAGTGTCGACTGTCGAGTCTGATGAGGAGGAGTTGTGAGAACTGTCATTCTTACAGACTGCACCTTTAATTGTGACCTTTAAAATGGTCCTTTACATACAATTGCAGACCGGAGTGGATTGAATGATGTCGGTATGAACAGTCAGGCTTCATCTCTAACTCCGTAATGAATGTACCATAGCAACAGTTTTCCAAAGAGAATGTAAGTGGCACTTTCTTTTATGAAACTTTTTGCAATGGTTCTGGGTGGTTGCCAGGGTGTTGCTATGTGGTTGCTATAGCGTGCAACAGTGCCCGTCCCCTTTTTCAGCTGCACTGTTTCCGTTTTTTAATTCTTAATCATCATTTACAAATATTGATTATGTATAAAAACAATATATTTTACGTTTATTACAAAATATGCATAATGGATACTAACATTTCAGTACTTTGAGAGTGTAGGGAGATCGACTCGACTAAGTCATTCGCAGTGCTTCATGGAAGTGGGCGGAGCTAAAGACCTATTTTATCGCTTTTTTTCGACTCTCTGATTGGTGTTAGCTTACACTTGTAAGTTCCAGGTACTTGCTTTGATTATTGAATGTGTCTGTTGGTCATTGAGTGTGTACGACATTGACTGTGGGCTGCATTAGCATTCAGATCACTGTCGGGATCCAGACACACACTGAGGTCTGTGCTGTGGGATTACAGGTTTATCCACCACTAATAACTAATGGCTGGAATAAATAAATTCAAGATTACTATCTGTCAGTATAAGTCACAGTAATATGTGATTTTTGGCCCGGGGCTCCGTGTCGAGGAATATTGGCTCCATTTGTTCAGATTCCTTTAAATGAAGCGTAAGTATTTTATGTGTGTGTGTTTGTGTGTGTGTTTGTTTGCGTGTGCCTGTGTGTGCTTGTGGATTTGTGTGTGTGTATGTGTGCCTGCATGTATGTGCCTCTGTGTGTGTGTGTGAGAGAGAGTGTGTGCCTGTGTGTGCTTGTGTGTATGAGTGCGCCTGTATGTCTTCCTATGTGTGTGCGTGTATGTATGTGTGTGTGCGTTAGTGAGCGTGTGTGTGTGTGTTGCTTATCTTCAATTCACACAGACAAAGCCAATTAGCTGCTTTTGATTTATGATGCATAAATAATTAAACCACAAAGGAATATAATATCATATTATTTCATTTTACTGCCAAAGTGCTGAATTTTGAGTTACACATCTGTCCATTGCAATAGAAAATAAAGTTAATATTGCATAGGTTGGTCTGGCATGTTGAATTTATGTTGTTGTAAATAAAGACACAATGCAATGGTGTACACAGTAGAGTACAGTCTGGGTCAAATGTCATGATTTGTGGTGGTTTTTGGATGCAACATTACAGCATGAATGGCTCAAATTGGCTCATTATTAAGTGGACAAGCATCAGGGATTGAAGCTGTAGCACATGTTTTTTCCTCCCACTGAAAGTCTAATCTCTGCATCAGCAGATCACTGTAAAACAGACGCCCAGAGCCCAATATAAACACTTGCCAAATGTTAAATGAGGGTAAAAATTAGTTTTGGCAGGTAAAATATAACAGCTGAGAACGAAACCGCAACATCATGTGTTTTAAACCAAACTATAATGATTGTTTGACCCTCGCTAACGTGAGCTATTAGAATTTAATATGCACTTACTAAAGAAAGTCATGCTTATTTTTTTATATTTTGTATAACAATCTCATATTTAGCCACCAAAATGAAAACATGAGGATTAAAATCACAATGTGTTCAGGTTTTGTAATTGTAACTGGTGCTGTTTCATACTACGTATAATGCTGTTCGTATGGCTGGTGCTGTTTTTCACTAATATGCATTGAGAATAAGTAAATAATCACATTGTCATAGGGACAAAAGAAAAAAGATTTTCAATAAAAATAAATGGATGTTAAAATTTGACTACCTAGAATACCATTGAAGCAAAATACTTGTTTAGATATATGTAGCCTATGTTTAGTAGTGTACATTTATATATATATACACAAGTCTGTACTTAATATACATATACTTGTTCTAATTTATGCTAGCAACATGCTAAAGCGTGCCACCAGTCTCGTCTGGTTTTGGGCGCCGTGATCAATATAAGCAGCGGCAAAACGGTTCATATGATCATTGTCTCCAAATCATGACCAGAGACGGATAAATATTAAGTCCGCTGTTTAAAACAAATAAGGACAGTAGAGGAGAATAGTTATTCGTGCAGTTTGCACATGTCAAAAAATCAATTCCGATTTGAAGCTTGTGACGTATAAACGCGCACATCAACCCGATTACTTTATTTATCGTTCATGTAAACACCGTGTTCGGATTCATCAATCGGATTGATTTCATTCCAATTAAACCAAAAGGTGTCCATGTAAACGTAGCTAGTTGTAGTCTATAGATTAACTGAAGTTAGGGGAGAGTTTTATTTATACCTGATGATGTGGAAAGCGATCTGAGTTTCTGTTCTAGATGTTTCTGTCCAGGAAGCGAGCGGAGGATAGGTGAAAACATACACAGAAGGTGTGTTTATCACACGGCTGTTTTATGGGCTGTTGAACAAACAGGTTGTGGGCAGATTGAATGTCTCTCTCTCTCTCTCTCTCTCTCTCTCTCTCTCTCTCTCTCTTCATCTTCCAGCTGTATGAGTTTAACGGCCCTGAAATGGCAGACGTTACAGATGATTCATTCATTACATAAAGACATGCGACTCTTCACTGAGACCTCCGTAGAGAGAGAGGAAAATCAGGTCAAGATAGCAAGAAAAAATGAAAGGCAATGAATGAAAAGAGTGGGTGACAGAACTACACATCCGCTTTCTTTGTCGTGCTTTTCATTTCTCTGCCTCGCAACAAAACAAATGTCACCTTGTACCGCACTAATATAGGCGTTTATGGAGATTCAAACCATTAAATCACAAAAGTACTATAATTTTGATATGTAAACTTGTAGGATTTAGTTTTCACTGAGAAATTGTCAAATTCCACAGCTAAATACAAAGAAACATCAAGTAAAACATTGAATAAAACATGAAATGGTATTTTCTTCTAAAACACTCCAATTATGTTTATTTACGTCTTCGGAAAAAATATTTTCACATTGTACAAGCTACCTCAAGGATTACAAAAGTTGCAAAAACATGGTTGGTTTTTAGCACAGTGGATGTCTAAAAACTATGATCCATATTCTTGGTAATGCCACGGCACATTTGATACTTTTTGTTAAATGCAAATTTTCCGAGCTCTACGTGCATTAAGATATAAGCTGTTATGTGGAGCTGCTTTACTCCCACTAAAGATGAACACAACAGATGTGTGTGTGTGTGTGTGTGTGTGTGTGTGTGTGTGTGTGTGTGTGTGTGTGTGTGTGTGTGTGTGTGTGTGTGTGTGTGTGTGTGTGTGTGTGTGTGTGTGTGTGTGTGAGACTTCAGCTGTGGGAATCAGCCGCACGCGCTAATTGTTATTTTGTTGTATGTCAACTAGTCATACTAGTTTCCCTTAGTGAGCTCTTTATTAGAACTCATGGAAGATATCCAGAAGTTCTGCTTTTTATTCAGTTTTAATGTCAGCCATTTACCACTTTTATTAGAAGTGAGAGCAGAGGAAGAGCAAGAAGTGATTAAATGCCAGAGTCAAACTCTCAGCACATGAGCTTAATGAATAAAATAGGACTGAATATAATTTGTCTTTTACAAAAATTGTTTTCTTGGACTCATTTTGTGGTGCAAAAATGTTATTATTTATTTTAAGGGGTTCAAGCACAAAGTGCTGAAACCCTATTGTAATTGTAAGGATTTGTAAAACGCATCGTGCAGAGCAAACCGTAAGTGCTATAGAGACTTGAAACCTGGCCAGATGGTAGGCCTCAATTTGGGGAGAACCTATCAGAGTATGACCCCGATTGGCCCATAGGTGGCGCTACAGCAACCAAAAGTACTAAATGGCTCACAACTCATAGACCGTTTGACTCAAGCTTTTTACACCACTGTGATCCTTGGCTCAAGACGGACAAAATGTTGAACTCTAACAGGGTCATTTATAAAACGGGCGTGTCAAAATATAGTCAAAAGCCTATAAATCCTATACGAAAACTCAGAACTTCACTAAAATTGGTGAGCATATGTGATATAACATTCTTAAAAAGCTTGCCAAATGTTATGGAGATCGGACCATAGGTGGCGCTATAACTGTTAAAAAGCTTTTAAAACCATGTATTAAATTTCCTGTATTGGCTGTACATGCTCTTTTTAATCTATAATGTCAGTGGTTAAATGCTTGCTAAATAAAACTTAATGTCTTTAATGCTTATGTTCTTAAAGGCCTTAAATGCTTGAACCCCGCTAAATGCTGCTTGCAGCTTTAATTATTATTATTATTAATTCTTATATAACTTGTTTTATTATTGTTGTTGTTAATATTATTAATAAAAATAATATAATTACATTTAATATAATTAATAATAATAATACATTTTATTTTAAATGTAATTATAATTGTTCTTAATATAATATTAATTACAAGAATAATATAATTACATTTAATTTAAAAATGTAATAATAATGATTATTATTTTTGAAATAATGATTTTAATTATAATATTAATGACAATAGCAACTTATTACATAACATTGTTTTTAGTGTTGTTTATAGTATTGACAATATATAATATTAATATCTATAATAAAATAAACTTAATTTAACAATAATGATTATAATAATAATAATAATAATTATAAAAACCTATTAAAATGCATAACACATTATATGAGCCTGTACATGGTAATCATGAAGTAAGTGGAATAATTAAAAAGTTTATGGAGCACTATAGGTGTTCTGTCATTTT
>NW_027508919.1:625000-635000 GCF_051911475.1 Siphateles boraxobius
AGGAGTTTAGAAACGATGACGTAGAAGGTCACGCTCGGCTCTATGATTGGGTGTCATCACCCATGACGTATCCTTCCCTGATTCGTCAGCCACCCATCACATGTCCCGTCACCGGAAGAAAGCAAACAAAAACATCCTGGACTACGTAGCTGATGTTAGTGAGTGCAACATGGATAACGAATTACAAGCGTTACTGACTTTGATGTCTTTGTTAGCAGCTGTTGTGCAAGCAAATTCTGCATTTTACAATGCTATAACTGCCTACATGCGCCGGAGGCAAACTATTATTCGAGTGATCTGTGACTATTCCCGTGTGCAGCGGCGGTATCGACCGTACATGGAGCGTCGGTTTTGGGTTAAGCCGGGAAGAACCAGCGCATGGTGGGATAATTTTAAAAATCAAGTTGTGGTCCC
The DNA here is from genome assembly GCF_051911475.1 of Siphateles boraxobius. NCBI lineage: Eukaryota > Metazoa > Chordata > Actinopteri > Cypriniformes > Leuciscidae > Siphateles > Siphateles boraxobius. Next base: position 625,415 of record NW_027508919.1, read on the forward strand.
TGAGGAATGGTGCGAAAACTTTCGAATGTCCAGAGCGGCACTTATTAACCTCAGCGAAAGACTACGTCCGCACGTGGAAGGAGCAACAACAAAAATGAGGATTTTACACCGGCACGCGCATGCACAGTGTTGGAGAATGGTCACGTGATCCGAGTTTTCAGTCGTTTTAATGTGGACGGAGATCAATTCTAATACGCAGCTAAAACGCTGATGTGGACGGAGATCGTTTTCGTTTTAATTCTCCGTTTTTAAACGAAAACGCAGTAGTGTGGACGGGGCCTAAGTCAGGAGCACTAACATGGGTATCTGAGTTTCACATCTCACTATTCTGTTGACACTAACACGTCCAGGTGAAATCATCAGCAGGGGTCACATGACACTCAACTTAAATAAACTGAATAATAATAAAATACAAATGACAGCCAAATTATGAAATTATCACAATACAAAAGATACACATTTGAACTATAAGCTCTAAAAATAATAAACAAACATTAACCAAGATGTCATGACCCACAGCTGACCTTCGCGTCAGCTACACCGGGACTACATTTTTTTTTGTTGGTCTGGACCAAACAGACCAAGCGAATCGAACTACAAGTGTAAACACATAGGGTGCTTTCACACCTGCCTCATTTAGTTCGGTTGACTCGCACTAGAGTTCGTTGTCCCCCTTGGTGTGGTTCGTTTGGGCAGGTGTGAAAGCAGCAATCGCACTCGGGTGCGCACCTAAAGCGGACCAAACAAGCGTACTCGGTACACTTTCAAACGATCTCTGGAGTTCGTTTGTGGTGAGAACGTGATCCGACCTCGTACAGACCCAACTGCCAAAGAACTGCACAATTTTGGACTAAACCAACTGCCGTAGTCAGCTGTGCTGTGCATTATGGGATGAGGGCTAATGTTTGTTGACAGTTTGCACTATGGGAGCTCGTGGACAAACTTGGAGTTGTGAGGAGGTGTGAAGCCTCATAGAAATTTGGTCTGATGACCATATTCGGTCCCAACTTTCAAAAACTCACAACAACAGAGTAATAACTTGCTAGAGACAGATCCGTTCAAGATAGTTCATTAACTCAGTAGTACACTTGCAGTACACTTGATAACAGCCAAGGTGGATTACATCTGCCCCAAACAGGTTCTTCTTTGCTACTTTTAAGCCAAAGTTGAACGGCATTAGATTAGATTGCCCCCTACAGGTCAATCTACAAAAGCTCGCTCTAAAACAAACAGTGAAATCTTCACTTTGTTTAGCAAAACAGATCTCCATAGTAAAAAGCGGCGTGTTGTCTGCCGGATTTTCCTCCTCTTTGTTTACTTCCGGGAGTTCTGTTGGAATTTTCCCACATGGTCATTCTGACCAATCGAAGTGCAGTTGTGGAAATACGTTCAAGACACATCTGGCCAATGAGTGATTTGGATGATGTCACGTGACTGCATTTTGGTTCGTTTCATCAACTGATTCAGACCAGAGCAATCAGTGTGGTGTGAAAAGGAACCAAAACGCCTGAAAAATTCTACAAAATATCATTTTTTTCGCCCTTGGTCCGGACCAAATGAACCGAACTGTGAAGGCACCCATAAATTAGCTCCTACATCAGAGTCGGGTCTAACCCAGCTCAATAGGAACTACCAGCGATGTAAGTGTATGTTGATTGGACCGTTGAATCATCTGCACCCGCAATTAAAAGACAAAAGCCGTACGGCTTTTGTCTTTTAATTGCGGGTGCCGATGATTCAACGGTCCAATCAACATACACTTACATCGCTAAATGTTGTAGGAGATTTCGGCTCTTAACCCGGGCTCAAACTAAAGGAGTTTTAAAATCGTAACCGATTGTGAAATCGAGGCGGTCATTTGTTTAGTGTAAATTTGCGTTACAAAAACCGGTCGAATGAGTTTTTGACTATCTCTCGAAGCTCAAAGCATTTTAGACCCCGTTTACACCTGTATTTACTGGCGTCCACTTGTGATCCGATCGACCAAAACGCATCTTAATACCAGGTGTAAACAGGGCCTTGCTTTTTTCTAATTACCAGATTCCTGCCGCTTGTGTTTGTCATAAAAGTTCCTAAATATCGCTCTTGTTGTCAGCCTCTTGATCCATGTCTCATCCACACAAACCCAACTGGGCAGAACAAGTCGGTGCAACCATGTATTTGTGTAATGAGTGGATCATGTACAATCTTAGCATTAACATAAACCCCTTCATGCTTATACCTATGGATCACCTTATCAGGGCTTATTTTACTGTATTATCCCTTGCATAAATGATCCACTAGAATCATATCTCATAATTGTGTAAGTCTCTTGAACGATAACTCTTGAACTCGTCTCAAGTGAGTTTAATCTTCTTCACTCTTAAAAATAAAGTTCCAATAGTGGTTTACCCAGTAATGCCTAAAGAACCATTTTTGGTTCCCCAAAGAACCTTTCAGTTATTAAAAGAAAAAATAATTTTATTAATGTGAATTAAGCCTGTCACAATAACTACTTTTTGTTGTGCGATATATTTTTCCCAGAAATAATTGCGATAAACGATATTGTCATTTTAAGACCATTTTATGCCACTGAATATATACAACAGCATAATAATGCAAGTAGCCCTATACACATTATCAAATGACAACAACCTTTTTATTATTTAGATCATGGAAATTAAGAGTCAAAAATTAAATATCCTAATTAAAAAAACTTGAATAAATGGTAAATAAACACTTGAAAAAAAGGTGAAATATAGCAAGAAAAAAACCAAATGCACAAAAGGCACTTATGATGATTTTGCATTTACAGATTTTTCTGTTTCTTTTCTCAGTAAAGTAAGGGTTCACACAATTGCTGAAAAACACAAACCCTACTAGCAGTCAGATGTTCATATGAACACAGATGCCTCAACAGGCCATATCTGCTGCAATGTTTATATTTGCACCAGAACAGTGGATTGCGGCTTTGAAATCAAGTGCATTTGGACTTATTCTTCCAAACTGTCTGTAATTGTAAAGAAAACACCATAATGCCCCAAAGACGCCTTTTTCACCCGTCGATGTGTATTAAGGAACTGCCCGAACCCCGCTTTGGAGACCACACACACTCAAAAAAATATTTTTTACCTCTTAAAATAAGCAAAAGTAACACGATTGTTTAATATTTTGTCTCAACTTAATTTAATTGTGTTCAATCAACCTAATATATTTAAAACTGTAGTTTACTTAATTCATTTGTGTGAAAACTACATGGACATTTTTTGTTGACAACTAACTGGGCAGCGGATCTTTATAGTTCCCAGCATGCTTTGCAAGGAACTGCATTAGGACTGCATTAGTTATCTTATGTGTTTTTCAGTAAATGGAAAGATGTTGTTATAGTTTATGTTAGTTTTTAATGTTCAGTTTTGTTAGAAACTTAGAGGACTTTCTGTAATGTTTTTGAATTTTGTGATTCCCATTATGCAGAAGAGTGGCGACTGTGTTTAGGCTGTGGGCACTCAGTATACACTACATATGCATTAAACCTCACTCACAGACCTGCATAAGTCATATCTAATATTACTATGTAAAGAGTTGTTCTATTTAAATTGAATGCTAGTAGCTACTATCATCGGAAGTAACTGTAGAGTCAAATTACCTAAAATTATAATGTTGGCGTGGACAAAAATGTAATTTAGTTAACTTGACAAAACTTTATCTAGTAGGAATGACACAATTATTTTAGTAGTATTGACTAAAGTTCATACAGCAAGATTACAACAAATCATTTCAAACAAATTAGATTTGTTGGAAAAATATAATTCAATTTTGTGGAAAAGTTTTCCTTTATTTAATTAAGTTGGTTCAACAGCTTATTTTTTTTAGTGCAAGATGACACCACGAACAGCAAAATGTTGGTGACAATCATTCATTATCATGTAAACATAATGGGCGATATATTGTCACCATATATTATTGTGCATATATATCGTGCGATAAGTCAATATATTGATTATTGCGACAGGTCTAGAGCATTTTAATAATCTAAAAAAGCTTTTTCCACAATATTCTGTGATGGAAACCTTCATTTTTAAGAGTGAGTTGTAGGAAACATATGTCTAGTGTCACTGCATACTGCATACTCATATTTCATAACCGTATATGAAACCGTATTTGATTGACAGTATTTTGAACACATCCACATCACCACCCTGCTTGGGTTCAGACCTTTTATCTTAAGAAGACCTAACATGTTATATGCTTATAATCTTAATTAATCCTGTGGTTTCATTTTATGATGATTCATGACTGTTCATTAATAATTAACGACGGTGTCATTTCAAGTAATTGGAATGCTAATGAATCAGCAGGAGTGTGTCATAATTTAGGCGCTCTTACATTGACGTTCTTGGCAGATGTTTCCTCACGATTGATAGGAAAACATGCACTTTATCTCTTTACGCTTTATAAAGTATGTTAGGCAGCAACAGAAGACGTCACTCGCACCTATTTTTGGGTACTTTTTGGTATTGAACAAAATGTCCAGTATATTTCTCTCAGGTTGTCCACCATCTTGGGTGAAACTTTTCATTAATGTTGTTGCAGTGCATTCTGGGATGGCGCATTAAGGATTTATGCAATGCTGTCTTAGATTTTTTTAAAGAATGATTCAAGGCAGCATGTCAAATCAGCCTTCAAAGTGTGAGTTGGTAGTTCTCACAAACCTCTCAAAACCAAGTAAAAAAAAAAAAAAGAACTGATAAAGAATTGCATCAAAAATTAAATGAGTAATTTTTCTTTGGCCCATTAAGATTTTTTTTGCATTAACTTAAGTTTTTTATTTTGTAATTTTGACTATTGATTCACATTATTGTATCAGAAATCAGAAATTTCTTCCATTATGTATGTGTGTGTGTATATATATATATATATATATATATATATATATATAAATTACAAAAATGTTTTAATTATTTTTAAAACTAGAAATACAATTATAATACGTTTACATTTATTTATTTATTTATTTTAATTTACTTTTTTTAAATTTAAGGGGGAAGGTGCTTAATTGTCATTAAAATAAAAATAAAAAAATCTTAATTGTCCTCAAGTTTAATTTATGGTTCTTTGTAGGGACATTTCTTTATTTCGTAATTTTTAATATTGATTCCTCTTTATTGTAATTCATGAGTTTAAGCCATCAGAAATTTGTACGATTATGTATAAATATTTTTTAAAATTAGAAATATAATTATAACACACACACACACACATATATATATATATATATATATATATATATATATATATATATATATATATATATATTACTATTTTAGGGGAAGGTGCTTAATTGAATGTCAAAAAAGCTTTATTTGTTTTATGATTTAGAAAAAAAAAAATTTTATGGGGAAGGTGCTTTAATTGTCATTAAAATGTCAAACAAAAATATTTACAAATCTCATTGCAACACATCTTAATGGTCCCAAAGTTTTCATTCAAAATATAATTTCTTACACACACACATAAAGGTACGGGATAAAAAAAAATGACCCAGACATGTTTTGGTCAGATGGAGAGTAAAGATGAACAAGTGCGTATGTGAGAAAGAGCGAGAGAGCGCGAGAACGAGTGTTTGTGGAGGGAGGGAGGGGTGAGTCGAGGCAGAAAGGGAGCAGTTGGAGGCAGGAGCGATAGATTAGATTCAGAAGAGAAGGAATGATGGTTGGACAGAGAAACACAGCCAGCGACTGATAAAAACGCACGTGACGGACACACGCATATACGACTGTTACAACATGGGGGCGGTTGTCGGTACATTGAGCTTACAGACGAGACAGCGACGACCATCAAGAGGTAAGACGAGGACTCACTCTGTCTATCTGTCTGTCTGTCTGTCTGTCTCTCACGCACACAGACAGGTAGACCGAGAACTTAACATATACCAGACTCAAACTGCGTGTGCATCCTTCAATAACATGCCTGAATGTGTGTGTTGTATGTGCATCCTTGAATAGCATGCATGCATGTGTGTGTGTTTGTATGTGCATCCTTGAGTTGCATGCATGCGTGTGTGTGTGTGTGTGTTTGTGTGTGTGTTTTCAGTAATAATTAGATGACTCGCACACATCCTCTCTGAGCAACAAGTGCCGTTTGACTGACGCCAGTGTTTCTGCTCTTTAATAAAGTAAACGCTGAAACACACACGCATTACGTGAGTCATGAAGCTGCGTAATATTTTTAATGTGAAGCGAGTAACAGCTTGCAGAAGAGCAGAGAGCGTGCCTGATGCGTGTGCGCGCGCATGTGTGTGTGTGTGTGTTTTGATGTCGGGTCCTGTATGCATATGTGTTTGAAACTCTACTCGCACACCCGCTCCGTTCCCGCCTGTTACCTTGGAAGCACTGTTGTCATGGTAACGGGGCGATGGCATATTAGTGTGTTTTTGTGTGCACGTCTGAAGGGTCCCGACCCATCGCTCATGTCCTAGAACCTGCAAGACAGATGAGAGAGAGAGAGAGAGAGAGACAACAGCACCTGTTGTTTTGGTTGTCTTCAGTGTTCAAGCAAACACAGTGATCTGAGCGGAAGATATACCTTAAAGGGATAGTTCACCCAAAAAGAGCTGGATCACTCCTTCATAGGCTTCTAAGGGATTGAAACTTGCCATCCCTGAAAAGTTATTAAAGACATTGTTAAAATAGTCCAAGTGACTACAGTGGCTCAATCTTAAGTTTATCAAGCGACGAGAATACTTTTTGTGCGCAAAAATAACGACTTAGTTCAACTATTCATTTCCTTCTCTGTGGGCCGCTAGTCAGTTAACGTAGTGTGATTGCTTAGAGCTACGTCACACGTAGGTTCACTATTGGCCGACGCTGGTCATGTGAGTGATGCGTGTGACGTACAACACCGAAGCGCTGCGCTGTTACACTAGTGAACTCACTCGAGGCCCACAGAGAGGGAAATTAATATATATATTTTTTTTTACGGCACTGAAGAAGCATATTATTAACAGAATCAATGTGTGACTTCAGCTCTAAAACATGTAAACGATCAAATTTGGATTTGATTGTTTGTTTTTTAATGCCATGCCAACTTCATTGGCTGTTTCCATGGTGAAAACTAACTTGAGTAATAAAATATATTATGTAATGCATGAGCAATATGAAATCAACTGTACAGTGATCCATAAATTAAACTCGATACGCCCTATTGAGTTCTCACTCTTTCATTCTCGCTCTCTTGTTCTTGTTCATTTGCGTGAAATCTTCAGTCTAGGCCTGTAAATGAAAGAGTCTGTGATCTTCGTTCTTGAGCTTCGGGTTTGCATCTGACTCCATTTACCAAATGAGAATGCTTGTGATGTCAACCTGTTTAGTTCCACTCCAACACAACTGGTAATGGACCATGTGATGTGTATTGCAGACAAAAATGAGAGGATATTGCTCTTAAAAATATTCTGACTTTACACACTTTCGTTGGGATAACGTGTCCTTCAAGTGCAGTGAGAAACATCACAATCACGAGTTTCAAAGACATGACAAACAAAGTTGTTATTTATAAGGAGTTGTGAAGGAACGCGCTTATCAGTTTGAAACGAGGCAGAAAGCAATTTTGATTTTAATGAATTTGCGAAATAATTTTTTCATGCTGTATTTAAATCATTTTATAGGCGCCATGAACAGAACAGCTTATAGACAATAAGTGTGAAATTCATCACCCTTTCACTGTTTGCTTTATGAAAACGAATTACTTTTGTTGGATATCATAAAGGCAATGAATAATTTTCAGATGAAGTTTGTAGATTAAATTCAGGACGGGAAAAGATGAAACCACAGCAGTATGATAGTTAACTCGAGAGAACGGACAGCATTTAAATCATCCGATGTGATTGATGTGTGCCGTGATCGGCTCAGACGGGAAGCAGGGAGTGAGATATTGATCTGACAGAAGCTTCTTCAGAATACCTGATCACTTTTGATTGAATATGTATAAATTGATAAACATGTCTTCACAGTAAGATCACTTAACCCTACCATGCTGCTCATGTGGCAGTCAAAATTGACAGATTAAAAAAAATATATTTATATTAAATTAATGTACCATATTTTAGTACTTTAGTTAGTTTTTTTATTTTGTATTTTTAGGGGAAATTATGTTTATGTTTATATTTATTCACTTTTTGAGCAAAGGCCTGAAAATTAAATTTCCATTTCCAACTTAAAGGTGCAGTGTGTGATTTTTAGCGACATCTAGCGGTTCGGTTGCGAGTTGCACTGAGGGCTCAGCCCACTGCTCACCCCTCCCTTTCGAAGAAGCTACGGTGTCTAACATGGGACAAACATATCGTCGTCTGAGACAGCAGAGAATAGCCAGAGTAAACCAAGCGCGTGTAACATTGTCACTGTTTCTGTACCACAGTCCATTATAAACCACATCATGGATAAAGTTTACAAAGCCATAGTCAGGTGAGGATCAAGGGTCTTAATATATAATATAATAATAGTAATCAGCTGATTGTCTCACGAACGTAACCAGCACATTTCTCCCCACATAGCAAACCCATAATACAGTGAGGGAGAAGAACCACATGAAACTATGCAACTATATATCTTTTCTAACAGGAAAGTAAAAGTTTAGCTGGCTAATATGAGCTGTTACTGTGACTGAGCTGGTTAAAGCTTAAAGCCTTGTTTAAACTCGACGCGTCGGCATGAGCCCAAAGGTGCGCGCGGCAAAAATGGCATGATTGTAACAGCGCGCGCGCCTCCGCATCCCCTAGACACCATTTACTACACACAATAGGCTTTTTTTCTCTGATTTTGAAAACTCTTCGCGATCGACTCAAAATGCTTCCAAGATCGACTTGTCGACCGCGATCGACGGGTTGGTGATTCCTGTAACGTTACTGTTTTACGGTCAATGACAAGAGTACTAATCAGCTGTCTCACGAACGTAACCAGCACATTTATCCCCACATAGCAAAGCCATAACACAGCGAGGGAGAAGAACTAAGTTACATGAAACAATCCAACTACATATTTTACACCACTGACAAGGAAAAAGTCACTACTCACGGTGTTTATGGCTAGCTTCTAGCTTTCTGCGGCTTCTCTTTCAAGGTAGTGACGAAACGCGCTCTGTAACGCTGTTTGTTCGCGGTCGGCTACGGTAGAAACATGACGTCACAATATGTCGACCTTCATAGAAGGGGATTCCCGCGCCTATGTAGATATAAATGTCTCATTCTAAGCTAATAAAAACATTACGGTTTATTAAGTAAGTTCTTTATACACCACTGAAAACATAGTTATGGATGTCATATTGCATTTCTGTTAATAGATACTCAAATTTTTTACACATTTCACCTTTAAACTGTGGTGAATCTTGAGTGCTTTGGAGCACAGACTTATGTTTGGTCTTGTTTTAAAGAAAACACTTCAGATTATTGCTGGAAGAAAAAGTCATTTTACAATACATTTATTGTAGTTTTAGAGATTATTCTGGATGTTTTGTGTGTGTGTGTGTGTGGGCTGCACGATGTTGAAGAAAAGTGTTATATGCGATAACTCATTAAATAATGTGATATTCAATATGCGATACGATCATGCTTAAA
>NW_027508919.1:642500-727500 GCF_051911475.1 Siphateles boraxobius
GGTATTTTGTACAAATGTCGAATGACTTCAGTATAATTTCACTTTGAACATAAGTTGCACATTGTTACTTTCGACCCCTTCAGTTGGGACGAAAGTAACACCCAGTTGGGTCAAAAGTAACAACAATACATTTACAACAATACATCTATATTTTAATTTTGTGTTCCTCTGGTTTTCATTAACTATGACTCTGTTCATATAACTGCAAACATATTTTGTCATTTATCTTTGCAAAAAAATTAACTTTTAAATTTCAGTTTCATCAAATGTTTCAAAAATAACCAGACAGTACAAACTTGATTTGCTTAAAATATTTTCTGAATTGTGAATGTCAATCCATTTAAAAAAACATTCAACATAATGAACAATATGACAATTAAACTAAATAAGATAAATTCCAGAATTATCAAAATAATCTAACTGTAGTCATGTTTCCATCCAGCTGTTTCTATGCGTAAACAAAGCAGCGGGACAAAAGTAACAAGTGTTACTTTCGTCCCGACTGGAACTCCTGACACTTAAACCCGAATTACTTGTATACCGAAAAACTCTGACAAGGCTAACTTTATCATGTGTTGCAGCACTAAATAACATGTAGATTGATCATTACTGTGACACATGAAACGAGAAACAAAACTTGTAAATAGAAAAAAAGTACCGCTTCAGTAATTTACTTGCCGTACTCGAAAATAGCTTTCCGGACCTAACCGCGGGAAACGATGATGAAATCACGTGATATTTAGCGGCTCTGTCACTGGCTGCATGCTGAACATGCTGTCATAGCTTGAAACGCAAATGTAGTCAGGGCTCAGAGAAAATCGCTTTGTTACTTTCGTCCCGTGTTACTTTCGCCCCGGTTCTCCCCTAGTTAATTAACGTTAACAAATGAAACCTTATTGTAAAGAGTTGCTGAATTACGCATATTTTTCTAGAAACATTAGATGTTATTAATAATCAGTGTTCGTTTGCAATCCCACCCAATTTATTTTGTATTTACATATCAAGGAGCATGTTGGAAGAACATTTCCCGTATCCCATAATGCTCTTGTTTATTCTTAATCAATAGTTTCAGAATATACTGTGTGTTTTGTTTGAAAACAGAGTTATTTGAAAACAGTGTGATGGATATTATACGGTGCTGTATGGCAAAAATTAAATCTGTTTGGCAATATCTCAACTAGAGCTTTTTAAAAATGATATGAAAAGATCCATCCATCAATCCATCCACTATTCTGTCCATCATTCCATCCATCCACCATTCTGTCCATCTTTCCATCCATCCATCCACTATTCTGTCCATCATTCCATCCATCCATCCATCCACCATTCTGTCCATCCATCCACTATTCTGTCCATCATTCCATCCATCCATCCACCATTCTGTCCATCATTCCATCATCCACCATTCTGTCCATCATTCCATCCATCCATCCAGCATTCTGTCCATTATTCCGTCCATCCACCATTCTGTCCATCATTCCATCCATCCATCCAGCATTCTGTCCATTATTCCGTCCATCCACCATTCTGTCCATCATTCCATCCATCCATCCATCCACCATTCTGTCCATCCATCCTCTATTCTGTCCATCATTCCATCCATCCATCCACCATTCTGTCCATCATTCCATCCATCCATCCATCCAGCATTCTGTCCATCCATCCACTATTCTGTCCATCATTCCATCCATCCATCCACCATTCTGTCCATCATTCCATCCATCCATCCATCAACCATTCTGTCCATCATTCCATCCATCCATCCATCCACCATTCTGTCCATCATTCCATCCATCCATCCACTATTCTGTCCATCATTCCATCCATCCATCCATCCACCATTCTGTCCATCATTCCATCCATCCACCATTCTGTCCATCATTCCATCCATCCATCCACTATTCTGTCCATCATTCCATCCATCCATCCATCCACCATTCTGTCCATCATTCCATCCATCCATCCATCCACCATTCTGTCCATCATTCCATCCATCCATCCACCATTCTGTCCATCATTCCATCCATCCACCATTCTGTCCATCATTCCACCCAACATTCCATCCATCCATCCATTCCGCCCATCATTCCACCCAACATTCCATCCATCCATCCATCCACCGTTCCACCCAACATTCCATCCATCATCCACCATCCATTCCGTCCATCATTCCACCCAACATTCCATCCATCCACCATTCTGTCCATCATTCGATCCATCCACCATTCTGTCCATCATTCCACCCATCCATCCATTCCGTCCATCATTCCATCCATCCATCCACCATTCCGTCCATCATTCCACCCAACATTCCATCCATCCATTCATCCACTGTTCCACCCAACATTCCATCCATCCATTCATCCACTGTTCCACCCAACATTCCATCCATCATCCACCATCCATTCCGTCCATCATTCCACGCCAACATTCCATCCATCCATCCATCCCGTCCATTATTCCACCCAACATTCCATCCATCCATCCATCCACCATTCTGTCCATCATTCCATCCATCCACCATTCTGTCCTTCATTCCACCCAACATTCCATCCACCATCCATTCCGTCCATCATTCCACCCAACATTCCATCTATCCACCGTTCCACCCAACATTCCATCCATCATCCACCATCCATTCTGTCCATCATTTCACCCAACATTCCATCCATCCATTCCGTCCATCATTCCACCCAACATTCCATCCATCCATCCACCGTTCCACCCAACATTCCATCCATCATTCCACCTAACATTTCATCCATCCATCCATTCCGTCCATCATTCCACCCATCATTCCACCCAACATTCCATCCATCCATCCATTCAATCCACCATTCCGTCCATCATTCCACCCAACATTCCATCCATTTGTCCATTCCATCCATCATTCCACCCAACATTCCATCCATCCATCCATTCCGTCTATCATTTCTCCCATCCATCCATTCCGTCCATCATTCCATCCATCCATCCATCATTCCATCCATCATTCCATCCAATATTCCATCCAACATTCCATCCATCATTCCACCCAATATTCCATCCATCATTCCACCCAATATTCCATCCATCATTCCACCCAACATTTTATCCATCCATCCATTCCGTCTATCATTCTATAACTCCATCCATTCCATCCTCCATTCCATTGATCCATCCATTCTGTCCATCCATCCACCATTCCATTCATCGATTCCATCCATACATCTACCATTCCGTCTCAATCATTCCGTCCGTCCCATATTTTGCTACATTTATGCCCGTTTATCACCATGAAGATATAGCAATAGTAGCTGGCATGCCACTAAATTACAAAATTAATTGTTTTGATATTGAGTTTAGAATGTTTTAGATGTTTTATGTTTGTAGTCTTACTCAAAGTCTCAGGGAATTGCATAAACAGTCAACAATAATGTGTAATTATTTGTCTTGCACTACTTTTGTGTGATTTCTTTGAGTTTTAAGTCTGTAAAGTCCATTCAAATCTTGTTTGATGTTCAACTCATAATCATGATTTGAAAGGGGTAAATTCTGTATTTTGCTCAACTCTGATGTTCCAGCACAATAAACATTTGATAGGTGACATAGTGAATATTTCTAACACACACACAGAGAGAGAGAGAGAGGTGTATATAAAGGTGGATGCTGCAGACTCAGCAAGTACAGAAAGAGGGACCGTAATGAAAGCGAGAGTAAAACAGGAATATTAAGGCAATAGCGCAGGGAATCAGGAGTGATGGAAGAAGGAGAGGGAGAGGGACTGCAAACTTTAGCTATAGTTCTGCTGCTGTGTGGAGCTGTGAAACTCCTGCACACACTCGGACTCATCAGCACTGAGGGTGAGTCTCACACACACACACACACCTAACTCATGATGACATTCACAGAGATTAACACCAGTGAAGTTTTATCAGATGTTTGTTGGGCTTAATGTGATTCAAACAGACGTCTGATAATGAATGTGTGCCATGTTTGATATTTGCTGCATCAGATTTAAGTTCTGTCAGAAAGTCATATTATTCACACTGTTATTCACAGTTATTCTTCTGTGGAAAAAGGAATTTCACCGGCTGTGGAATAAGAGCAAAAGAGAGAAACGTGCATCATAATAATGTTTATAATAAACCGGGAAAATGCAGTGTTGCACTGGAAAAAATGTTGCAATATTTGTTTTATTTACAGATTATGTAAATTAAAAATATATATATATAGTTTTTGGAAATAGTCTTTAATTCAGAGCTTTAATACTCTAAAAAAAGAAACACAAAGAAATGGCAAGTAACGCATTGAAATAAACATGAATTTTGAAGTAGAGAGATGTACTCCAATAACCGGATTTACAATAAGGGTCTCAGGAGGGTTTCATTGGACATTTTTAAAGTGATTTCAAAGACTTGGAGACAGAAACATCTGTGTATAGATGCTTTGCCTGACTTATGTATTGATTAACCTATTTTATTTTTTAAACTTGCCTGTGTGTTTTCTATATATGTATGGATGGATGTTATTTGTTAAACCCACGTGAGTTGTGTGCTGATAATCTTGGCCAGGACACTCTTGGAAAAGAGATTTTTTTAATCGCAATGTGTTTTCTTTCCTGGTAAAATAAAGGTTATAATATTAATAATAATAACAATGACAAATGCTTTTTTTTAAGCTGTGTGTTCTTGGAGATTTGTGTATTTGTGCATGTGTGTGTGTTAGAGAGAGTGCTGTACTATAATATGACACTGCTAAATGACATTGAACAGCAGTGAGAGCCTCAGGCACATAACCTTTGACCTCACCTGTGTGTGTCCTTCAGTGCTTTAACACACACACACACACACACACACACACACACACACACACACACACACACACACACACACACACACACACACACACACACACACATTGTGTTTTATGGGACTTTCCATAGAAACAATGGTCTTTATACTGTATACACTGTATATTCTCGCCCTACCCCTAAACCTGCCCATCACACAAAACTTTCTGCTTTTTTACATTTTCAAAAGAACTCTTTGATTAATAAGCGCGTTTCCTTACGGGGATCAAAACATTTTCCCACAAGGACAAGGATTTCAGATATTGCCGTCTTTGTGGGGACATTTTGTCCTTTGGGTTTACCAGGACACACACACACACACACACACACACACACACCCTGTGTCCGTCCTTAGGTATGATGATCAACATGCCAGAAAGATCATATTCATATTTCATACTGTATGTTTGTTTTTCTCACTTTGGTTCAGTTGAGCTTTGATTGTTGTGACTCTTGCGGTACAGTAGTTTATATACAGAATCAGTCTTATTTTACTGACATTGAAATTTGTATTCATATTTTGAATTATTTTTTATTTTTATATTTTCTGTTTAATTTTAGTAAAAGTTTTGTTGTTTGTTTTCAATTTTTTTTTACTTTTTATGTCTGTTTATTTTATTTTTTTTACATTTTTATTTCAGTTTTAGTTATTTTAACACATCAATTTTAGCTAAATTAATATGAGAAATGTTAGCTTGGCAACTAGCTGCAATAAGTTTTACATATGTATATATATTTTTAACTGATATTTTTGATATCAGATATTTTTATTAATATTAAATATTTTAAATATTTAATATATTAGATATTAAATATTTTTAAAGGATTTAACTTCTGTTATCGTTTTATTTCAGGTAACGAAAATGTTTTTTTATTGTTTTTAAATTAAATAAAAATACATACTGAAAGACATTTTGAAAGGCCCAATTGCTTGTGATGTCTCCCATTGATGATGTCATTTTAGATAAAAGCCTCTGCTAAATGAATGAATAAATGTAAAGGAAGTGATCCTTTTCGAATGCTGTGAATGTCAAACGTGTGTTTTACTGCGGCGTCGTCATCTTTAACACACATGGGAATTCCTCTGTACTTGTACATTTCTGAAACCAAATGATTCAGTGCTTCAGATCCAGGATGAGATCTCTCACTGTGTGTTATTTCAGACACGGCATCTCAATCTTTTAGATCAACACTAGCATTCAAAAGCTTGGTGTCGGTAAGAGTTTCTAATGTTGTTGAAATAAGTCTCTTCTCACCAAGGTGCATTGCTATCAGTAAACACAGTAATATTGTACATTGATATATTATTACAATTTAAAACAGCTGTTTTCTCTGTGAATATAATTTATTGCTGTGATCAAAGCTGAAAGCCAGTCTTCAGTGTCACATGATCCTTCAGAAATCATTCTAATATGATGATTTGCTACTCAAGAAACATTTATGATTATTATCAATGTTGAAAACAGTTGTGCTGTTTATAAATCTTTATTAATCTGTTTAAAAATATAAATCTTTTGTAACATTATTAATGTCTTTTCTGTAACTTTTGATCAATTTAATGCATACTTGCTCAATGCAAGTATTAAATACTTTGAAAGAAAAAAATCTTACTGAGCCCAAACTTATGATCGGTAATGTATATCAATCAAAATACTAAATAGTAAGGTGCAGAGGTGAAATAGATGAATTATTGGATTTTTGTCTATTTTTGTATGTTTATTTGTATATTTCATGGATCTGTAAAAATATTATTTTATAGGTAATTAAATTACATGGTACTGTTTACTGAGTTTTTTTTTACAGTGATTGCATTTTATTAATATGATTTTATGTAAAAGAGGATATTATTATTATTATAATTTTAAAATGTAATTTAATCTGCATCTGAATTTTTTTTACCATGTAATTCCCTTTTTAATTTTTATATGCGGTTTCACTGTTAAATGCATCATATACCAAGGAAATACAATGGATTGCACATGTTTTATTGTACATGTTTTAATCTGTGTGTGTGTGTGTAGATAGGGTGTGTGATGATCTGGAGCTGTCAGTAGTGTGTCATCGTCCAGAGGCTTTGGACCTGCTGGAGGCTCAATCAAACTTCAACAGGAAAGAGCTACAAGTGCTGTACAGAGGCTTTAAAAACGTATGCAAGCTCACACACACACATGTAGGCGTGTTTTCCTGATGTGTTTTTTGCTGTGAAATTCAAATTTACACACATTTTCCCCTTTGTTTCTCAGGAATGTCCCAGTGGCGTGGTCAACGAGGAGACGTTCAAACAGATCTACTCGCAGTTCTTTCCTCATGGGGGTCAGTGTGTGTTTGCAGTTTATCTATACATTTCTTTCATCCGTTTCTCTTGAGACGGGCCTCGCAACAGAATGGTTCAGAAATGAATGGGGCCTCAGGCAAAAATGCCACCAAAATAAATATAAATCCCCCCATATTTAATATACGGGGCAAAAAATGTCTCTGTGTGAGGTCTGGTTTTTAGTATTTATAAAGGATATAGCTAGTCATGCAATATCACACGCGCAAGAGTGCTGTTTTCCTGAATATCAGAACGATTGCAAATCCTGATATCGATTTTATACAACAGTTCAACAAACAAGAAGTTAATATTACGTGACTTACATTTTAGATGCAGATTACTGTCTGTTTTTGTTCTGTTTCACCAATGAAAATTATTCAAAACGAATCCACCATAGAGTCATTGCACGTCCCTGATGTTTTGTTACTGAATGAATCGTTTAGGGCTGCAACTAACGATTATTTTGCTAATCGATTAATCGGACGATTATTTTTTCGATTAATCGATTAATCGGATAGAAATTAAATTAGATTTTTTTTTTATTATAACTAAATAAAACCGTAAATCAGGGTATTTATGTGTAAAAGTGTACTTTAAAAAGTGCAAAAGCCACACATTGAGTTTTACTAATATCAATATTTGCATGGTTTTTAATGATAATTGCTGATGGCAAGTTGACAAACATGATTATTGTTAAAAAAATGATATCCAACATATTATGTTTTAACACAATTTTTGTTAAAACAAATTTACACAGACATGTTGTTCAGATGTGAATATCTGAACTAAAAACAAACTAAAAACATCTAAAATATATAATTCATTTAATTTTTATTTAAAATTAATTATATATAAGGAATATAAGGATAAAGGATATAATATATATTATATATAATATATAAAAGAATAATATAAGGATAAATTGATTAAATAAATATAGAAAGACTGAAAACAATTGTGTGAATGTAGAGCCGCAGTAGATCGCGTTTGAAAAACAATTAAAACTTAGTAGACAAATGCTTTAAAAAGAGAACGGAATGGAGGTAACGTTACCCAGCAAGCTAACAGGCTTGAGTAAAGGACAGGAGAAATTATGCATTAGTGCACAAGCATTCGCTGAAAACCACTGAGTACAGTGACTAAAAAACAATATTTTACTGCTGCTGTTATTAACTGCCTTTGTATTTAATGCTTCACTTTGTAAACACCGTTTTAATTTAACCTATTTCTGCGGTAGCGCTATTTTAATCCATCACTTACGTTGGGAGCGAACTGATTGCGCAACCTGATGCTCGAGACAAAATACAGACATCCCAAGATCCCGGAAGTCCCGGGAGTCTCCCGCATATTGATTGCGGCTCCCTGATGCCCGCGAATTAGTTCAAACTCCCGAAATCTAGAGCGCGCAAGCAAGAGCGCGCATACGAGACAGAAGAGACTGCTCCAAACCGTGTAGCGCGCGCGCTCGGCAGAGCGCCTATGGGAGAGAGACCTTGCGTGTGTGTGCGTACCAGTAAACGCTCCCTGTGACGTAAGCAGACCAACTAATCGATAATGACATTCGTTGACAACGATTTTCATAATCGATTTTATCGATTAGTTGTTGCAGCCCTAGAATCGTTTTAAGGAATGATTCAACGACTCTCTCATAAAGAGTTGCTGCATCTGAAATCACATACTTCCCTACTATTTTTACTTCTATATTAGTTAATGTTAACTCATGTAAATTATCTAATGTTAGCCAATGGAACCTTGTTGCATTACCGTTTTAGTTAACAATAATAACCCTGGTATAGATACATTTCCTTAGCTTAGCTAATGTGTGTTCAGGGTTCATAAAAATTAAAAATTGTATTCAATTTAAGGTCATAAAGGCCTTGTTTACACCTGGTATTAAGATACGTTTTGTCGTTCGGATCACAAGTAGACGAGGGTCACATTCCTGTTTTCACCTGGTGTTTTAATCCGTCTCTTTTGTCCACTTTCAAACACTTCTGTCCTGATTTCTTCGAAAGGAGGGTTTCTCAAATCTATGGGCTTTTCAGATCTTTCCATCTAATGGATGAAATAATCTCACTCTATTTACATACGAACACGACACAGAAAAACACACAGAGAACATCAGCTTTAGTTTCTGCTCGGACAGACGCAACACCAGCCGAACGCTGTGAGTGTGTGTTAGAGATCAGGAATGATGAGAGAACATTGTGCTTGGTATGTTTTTCATCTTTAAACCAAATTTTGGTCTCCAGCTGACAAAGTGTAAATCCCGTCCGGCTAGAGCTCTTCCCATTTTTTCCCGTCTTTTGTGGCTGTTTTTCACACATCCGACAACAGGAGTAAACGTCGTTTACACTACGAAAACAATCCGGTCGGTGTTCAATCCAGTGTTTTCAACTCCCTCTGGAAGTGGTTGAAAGTGGACAAGCTCAAAACGTTTTAGACCCGTTTACAGCTGTATTTAGTGTCGACCACTTTTGATCCGATCGACCAAAAAGCATGTTTTTAATACCAGGTGTAAACAGGGCTAAAAAGTCTTAATATATAGAATAATATACAATAAGTTCATTATAATTTCAAGAGGTATTCAATTTGGGGACCGAAAACGCGAATATATATAATCGTTTATAATGTTGACTCTGAAATGTGAGGTTTACGGTGTTATATAAAACTTCGTTTTTTAACTGTAATGTTGTTTAAATCAGTCATTTTACTGTTAATATATTACTATATAGACATTGGCCTAACAAAATGTGGTAGACCCCATAAAGGTCTCAGAAATGTCCTAAATTCTCTCTCTGTGTGTGTGTGTGTATGTGTGTATTCTCTCTGCAGACGCCAGCACATATGCACACTACCTGTTCAACGCCTTTGACTCTTCCCAAAGCGGATCAATCAAATTTGAGGTGAAAATTCTCTCTATTCATTCATGTTTTTCACCAACTTCGTTTCTTCTGTTATTACTTTCATTTCTGTATCAGCACGGTTTTGTTTGTGTCGTTAATGAGAAATCGCTCCTCTTGGCCCATTGTTTCTTTCTCTCTGTCAGGACTTTGTAACGGCTCTGTCCATCTTGTTGAGAGGAACAACAACAGAGAAGTTACAGTGGACCTTCAACCTCTACGACATTAACAAAGATGGTTACATTAATAAAGAGGTGTGTTTGATCATACTCTTCTACCGTATTTTCTGGAATAGTCAAGTCAAGTCACCTTTATTTATATAGCGCTTTTTACAATACAGATTGTATCAAAGCAGCTTCACAGTGATAACATGAAAATAATATAACAGAGTTTGTTTCTAAAAGAAAATTGAGTCAACGTCCACCTTAAGCAAGGCAGATCAATAATATTATTGAATATTAAATGTCCCCAACTAAGCAAGCCAATAGTATAAGTCATGTTTTTTTTTTAATCATCTGGAATGTTTTGCGACTTATATTCCAACGCAACAGGATATAATGCAAATAACGTCCGTCACGCAAAATATGCTCAAAGCGAACTGGATTTGTGTTGAAAGAGAGATGTATGATTTATTTCTAAAGTGCATTTCCCACATGCTGGTTGTTTCAGTTTGGATTTAAATTAATTTAAGCTTGATGTCGATAATTGTTTATGCTGATATGTATATAGAAAAAAAGTAAGATGAAGTTCTGATGCTTGTAGCTAATATAAATCAATGATATCTTTATGACCGTATGGAAGACTAGATACATAAAATGCAATTTAATTTGTTCAACTTAAATAGTTTAAATCAAAACCCACCTATGTTGTCACTGGTGTTCCCCAGGGTTCTGTTTTAGGACCTCTTTTATTTATCTTTTACCAATTGGCATCATCTTTAGGAAATATGATATTCATTTTCATTGTTATGCCGATGACGCCCAACTTTATGTCTTCTAAACCTTCTTCAAAGTTTCCCTGCTCTTGCTGAGTGCTTAAGTGAATTAAAAAATTGGTTTTCAAGTAATTTTCTAAAATTGAACAGAAATTCTTCTCGTTGGTTAAAAAGATACAATAACTAAGTCAAATATTTCTTCTGTGGTAATAGATAATTGCTCTGTTCCTCTGTCTAATCAGGTTAAAAGTTTGGGTGTTTTACTCTGTCTTTTGAAGCTCATATTAACAGTGTTTCCCATTCTGCATTCTTTCATATTAGAAATATAAATCGTCTGCGTCCTGTCCTTTCACTCAAGAGTTCTGCTACGCTTGTGCATGCTCTTGTAACATCACAAATCGACTATTCAAATGCCTTGTCTTATGGTTTTCCTTCCAAATCTCTTCATAAATTACAGTTGGTACAAAATGGCGCAGCTCGAGTCATTACCAAAACTTCCATTTCTGAACATCTTTCTCCTGTTTTACAAAATTTACAGTTTTGTTTACAGTTTTTACAATTCTCAGTTTAATTCCGTGTAAATTTTAAAATGTTACTTTTAACTTACAAAGCACTTAACAACTTGGCTCCTTCATATCTTCTAGATTTTGTTCATATACATACTTCTTCCCGCACTTTAAGATCGGCTTCTGCACTTACACTTGTTCTTCCACACACTTGGACGACTTCTATGGGGTCACGAGCTTTTGGTTATGCGGCTTCACATTTATGGAACTCACTTCCTGTAGAAGTTCGCAACAGTTCTAGTCTTTCGGTCTTTAAATCTCGTCTTTAACCTTATCTGCTTAGGCAGGCTTTTATGTGATTTAATGTTTGTTGCTGAACTGGTTTTATTGTGATTACTTCATGGATTTTGTAAGGTGTCCTTGAGTGCCATGAAAGGTGCCTATAAGTAAAATGTATTATTATTATTATCATTATTATCTGACAATAATATGTCTTAGTAAGATGAAATTAAAATGCTCATATAATAAAAGCTATGTAGTGTTAAAACATACAATGCAATGCAATGATAATTGAGAAATAAACCTGATGTTCATATTTAATACTCACTCACATTTTAACATGATTTTTCTAAAAATGACGTATGGATAAAAAGTAAACCTACAGAAAGAGTTCATCTTGAAATATCACTAACAATAGAACGTTATTTTTATGTTTACTTAATAAAAATCAGTAAAGATTTCACAGCAAAAAGACACGTGAGGCACAAGCTGAAGGACGTTTGTACAAATATACTAAAATACTTTTACTTGCTGAAGTAAAACTCTAAACTAGTTTAAACTATTTTAATCTATCATTCAGACGACTGAAGGACTGGAGTAGATTGTTTTGTAGATTGTAGATTGTTGGATTTTGTAGGGTTAAATTAAAAGGATTTCCCATCGAGTGACAGAAACTGAAATGTTATCAGTGTTTTATGTAAACCTTATTTTGTGCACTTCTGAATTTCATAATAAAATGGGACTTATCTGTGTTTTTATTCCTCAAAATATTGCAATTTTGACCCGGTGCGACTTATTTAACCTAAAATACTGTAGTCAAGTGTTTGGACACATCTATTCATTCTTTATGATGACTTTTTCCACATTTCAGTACAATAGTAAAATCATTTAAACACTGAATTAACATATCGGAATTATGTAGCAAACATGTTTTTAGAATAATAAATGAATTTGTTTTTTGTTTCTAGGAGATGACCGATATAGTGAAAGCCATATATGACATGATGGGCCGCTTCACGTATCCTGCTCTGAAGACCGACACCACCAAACAGCACGTGGATGCTTTCTTTCAGGTCAGACTCTGAAAGTGCACCTTAAACATTATCACATACTGTGGAGCTGCTGAATGCTTGAATCTGATTGGTTGATGAACGTTCTACTGTGTGCGATTATTTTCAGGGAAACTCTCGGCTAAAGTAGTTCCAGCAGGTCTTGACCGCATTACAGTTTCATATCACTCCATCAAATGATTTCAGCTATTTCAAAGGTCCTTACAGCCGACAACAGCAAAAGATCCAAAACCCACAACGACACTGACCAATCAAATAAATATAGTAAACAATAGGATAAAAACGATTATTAATTAATTTTATTTCATTATTATTTTTTTCTTGCTCTCTCTTCACAGTACGGTGGCATTATGGCTGTATAAAACAGTACTAAGTTTTGGCACAGCTTTCACGCAGTAAAATTTAAAAAGAGTTTTTTTATATAAATAGAAGTTAAACACACAAATAAATATAGTGACTGCTAAAGTTTGCTACGGCACCTGTCAATCAAAATCTTCATTGCCATCTGCACAAAGCCAATTAGTCATATTTCACCCCAAAATAAAAATAAGAGATTTGCATATTTAAATAAATCACTGTATTTTTATTTTTAGTTTGCCACAAAAAAAATTTATTACAAATTTTTTGCCACAAAATTACATTTTATTATATATGGAAAGCACACACTCTCTCCCGCTCAAACACACACACATACAGTATGGACACACACGTGCTGCTCTGATGATTTTATCAGTGAAATAGTTTAGCATCTTAATAGCTTCATGACCTTTCTCTCTAGCGAGGAAATAACAGTGCTGTTCTTGAAGCAGATAAACTTACAGTTTCAGTAATAGTTGAGACGAACAGACTCTGGTAATTCACACACGCTTAATCTCTCTCTCTCTCTATCTCTCTCTCTCTTTTCCCTTGCAGAAAATGGACAAGAACAGAGATGGAGTCGTCACTCTCGATGAGTTTATTCTCTCCTGTCAAGAGGTATATCTCCTGTCTCCTCACAATTCCATACAAAATAAGTATGCATATGATAACCGAATGACTAGTCCATTTCATTTGCAAAAAATGTGCTGCATACAAGCAGAGCACAGTGCATTGAATACTGTGTCCCACAATGCAAAGCACTCCTTCCAACTGTTGCTTTTAACATCTTTTTCTACACTCGTTATTAGATCAGACTATTGAAAGTGAAGACATTTTAAATGTCTTTAAAAAAGAAAATTAACATTTATTTCTAAGATTATCATTGGACGCCACTTGCTAAATTAAACATAACTATGAAATTGTGTAGCATTTCTTTAGTTGCATACTATATATATATTTTAAAGAGTGCAGAATATACTGTGCTGTAAGCAGTACACAAATATTGTGTTCCAATCATAGCTTGTTACTTTCTTTCTCTCTTAAATGTAAGCAGGGTCCTCTAGTGTCAGAGAGTGAGTACTGACGCATTGATTAAACAACAGTTCAATTCTATATTAAAGTAGCAAAAAAAATAAAAATAAAACATAAACAAAATCCTCTACATGTGAGTAACAACAAATAATAGACTCTTCCTTTTGCTTATTTGGGACATTATTCCATGTTGCTTCATCATGAATCATTTATTTTTATGCTGCTTTGTCAATTATTTCATTTCAGTTCTGGCTGCTGATAGTCATGCAAATAAATGGATCTATGTATTTATTGATTAATTGATTTTATTATTTATTTTAATATTTATTTAATTAATTAACATTTATATATTTTTATTATTGCCTTATTTTTTATTTTTTTTATTTTTATTTTTTCCCTTTTTTATTTATTATTTATTATTATTATTTTCTATTATTTTTTGTATTAGTTAATTAATTTACTGGCATAAAATAAATATTTTATTTAAAAATACATAAATGTTAAATTGATTTATTTATTTATTTTTATATTTAATTAATTAACATTTTATATATTTTTATTATTCCCTTATTTTAATTTAGTTTTATTCTTTTTCCCTTTTTAATTTATTATTTATTATTATTATTATTTTCAAATATTTTTTGTATTAGTTAATTAATTTACTAGCATAAATATTTTATTTAAAAATATATAAATGTTAAAACAATAACAATTATACATAGATAGTCTATTCGTACCATCAATTTAAATTTAAAATTTTCTATTTAATTTGATTTTTCTATTCTATTTAAATTTATAAAATCTGTTGTGGCAGGGTTATTACAGTTTTGAAAAAAAAATTGTTTTCAATACTTTTGTTGAATAGGCCACTCCTGACTAACTCAAGTTTTTGTCGAAGTGGTGAAGATGCTCTTTATGTGCTTTATGTAAGAGATGTTTTCACCAGACACTCACATTTTTTATCTTCCCAAAATAAATTCTTAGTTTTATATTTTTTGATTATTTTGCTACTTTTCATTCGTTTCA
Source organism: Siphateles boraxobius (assembly GCF_051911475.1). NCBI lineage: Eukaryota > Metazoa > Chordata > Actinopteri > Cypriniformes > Leuciscidae > Siphateles > Siphateles boraxobius. Next base: position 657,753 of record NW_027508919.1, read on the forward strand.
TCACAGCCCCACCAACACTGAACTCTGATTGGCTGTTTTACATGTCCTTCAGCTTGTCTGATTGGGTGTTAGTTTGTTTCACTAGATTGCACGGATAGTCTAAAGACAGACTTTCTCTTCTTTTGTCTTTGCCTTTTGCAATTTGTTTGCGTTCCTTCCTCTCTGTCTCTTCCTCGTAATTCTTTAGCCGTCACTCATTTTAATTGTTCTTTCTTTCTCTTTCTTCTGTTCATATTTTGTCTCTTCAGGATGAAAACATCATGCGATCATTGCAGCTCTTTGAGAATGTGATATAGAGCCAGAGGAAGAGGAGGATGAAGGGCAGAAAAGGGAAATTAGTCAGAGAAAGAAACCAATGAACTTGAATCTGACCAGTTTTCTGCTAAAAAAAACAAAAGAGAAATAACTTTTACCCCATCAACATGGTAATTCTGGAAGTTTGACAGATGTCAGGCAACGGCTCATGCTTCACATGCCCTAAAATCGACAGGTCTTTTTTTTTAAACCCCGGTGTTTGACCTCGTTCTGTTGCAGATTTAGAGAATTATATGTCTATAACCAAAAAAAGGAAGTAGTTAAAAGAGCATGTGTGTAATTGTGTCAAAGCCGTGTTCACAAAGGCCCAGCGGGTTTCCAAGAGGTCCTGTAAAACCCAGCTGAACTCTTCCCATTTTGATTTGAAAATATGTCACTGATGTTTGATGCATCTGAGATTTTTAACCAGTTGTCTTGGTGTAACATCTGATACATTCGACCTGTGATGATATTCCTCCAAAAGATGTGCTGAATCGTGTCCGTCATTTAGGTAGAAATGTTCTAATCCAGTATATAACCAGTGTTCTTATGAACCGACCAGTCTTTAACTGGCTTTTTTGACAGTTTTTGTGTCCTGCGCTCGTGCATCGTGTCATCCCGTGTCTGATCATCACTGCATGATCTGATGTGTGTTCATGTCCATTATTTCTGATAGTCTCATCACTTGTACCCGTCTCTGTTGGCTTAGCTCCGCCTACTCGAAGATCTGCTTTCTGATTGGTCTGTTTGTCCGTCAGAATCATTGTGGGTGAATCATGACATCATGTCCAGGTCACATTTCACCCCAGTATCTTCGTCAATGAAATACAGTGATTTATTTAAATATGCAAATTTCTTATTTTTCTTTTTCTTTTGGGGTGAAATATGACTAATTGGCTTTGTGCAGATGGCAATGAAGATTTTGATTGACAGGTGCCGTAGCAAAACTTTAGCAGTCACTATATTTGTTTGTGTGTTTAACTTCTATTTATATAAAAAACTATTTTTTTTTAATTTTGTGCCAAAACCTAGTACTGTTTTATACAGCCATAATGCCACCGTACTGTGAAGAGAGAGCAAGAAAAAGAGAATAATAATAATATAAAATTAATTAATATAACTGTCCCAACATGCGTGATGTTTAAACTCCACATGAACAGCACACAAAATATATTTTACTTTGTAATCTAACTGATGTATATCTGAGCAAATCTGAATATTAAAAACATGTAGGAGGACAAATATAAACTTTAGCTGGACAATAACTTTATTATAGATCTGCTGTAAATCCAAAACAGTCTCTGTTACTATAATTTATCACTGTAAAGCTGCTTTGAAACAATCTATATTGTTAAAAGCGCTGTATAAATGAAGGTGACTTGATTTAAAGCAGGCATTATATACACAGTACCGGTCAAACGTTTGGAAACATTACTATTTTTAATGTTTTTAAAAGAAGTCTCTTATGCTCATCAAGCCTGCATTTATTTTATCGGGGAAACAAGCTGTAATATTGTTAAATATTATTATAATTTTAACTATTTTTAATGTTTTTGAAAGAAGTCTCTTATGCTCATCAAGCCTGCATTTATTTTATCGGGGGAAAAAAATGTAATATTGTTAAATATTATTATAATTTTAATTTATAACTTTACAACTTTAAAATGTAATTTATTCCTGTGATCAAAGCTGAATTTTCAGCATCATTACTCCAGTCTTCAGTGTCACATGATCCTTCAGAAATCAGTATAATATGATGATTTATTATCAATGTTGGAAACTGCTTAATATTTGTTTTTAACCTGTGATACCTTTTTCTGGATTCATTGATGAAAAAAAAGTTAAAAAGAGCAACATTTATTCAAAAAAGAAATCTTTTCTAACAATATAAATCTTTACTATCACTTTTTATCAATTTAACACATCCTTGCTGAATAAAAGGAATGAATTTCTTTCAAAGAAAGAAAGAAATGACTGAATCTCCAAACTTTGGAACAGTAGTGTATATTGTTACACAAGATTTCTATTTTAAATAAATGCTATATATATAATATTTATATATAAATGCATACGAATTTATAGATATATCAGTATATATAAATATATAATATGGTCAATTGAGGTTTCATGTTGAGTTTAAAGTAGTTGTTGAATAGCTCTTAAAAATGTGCACAGATCCGTTTGTGACAGGAAACTGAAACCAACATGGTAAAAAGTGTTGAAAGTTAAACCTGTGTTTATCACGGTCACACACATTCTCTGATAACCTTATTAATACTTTTATTATTATCATTTCTGATCATTTTTTTGATCATATTATGATGTGTTTTTGAACAATCACTGTGCAGGTACAGCGTGATGAGTTTAAAATATACAGTATGATATTTGATTTATTACACTCATTGTATATTTTATACTCTGCAAAGTGGGCTTGTATAGTCGGGTTAGAAGCGGCAGTATCTATATAAAGCTGAATACTCTCAATATGCCGTATAGAGCCGGTTATTTCCCCATGAGAGACAGACAGACGCTCAATCAGACAGACAGATTGAGGAGACGGGAAGCTTAAATATCCTCTTGTTGAAATGATGTATAAACTGTTTGACAATAAAATTTTCGATGCATAATGCTGATTGTTCGGTGTTATATTTACACACCATTGCTTTTCCGGGTCGAAACACGTCATCAACAACGACAAACATTATGCGGTAATGCATCGTCACCATAAAAGCACAGAATAATTACAATACAGTACAATATTTTGTAGACTTTCTCACAGACATCATTTGAACAGTTCATATATTACAGAGCTGTGATTCAGGTTGATTGACAGTTAGTTTCTGGGAATGTTTCACCTTTTCCCTGTCAAGGCAGCATCTTCATGGGAACGCGTTTGGGCAGTGTCCATAACAAACACGTAATCATTAGTTCATTTTCCCACAAAATGAGCTTAGATGGTTTGAAATTTACAAATGCTCCTCACTTCGATCAAAAAGCCTGATTAATTTTCGGAACCAGTGTTTCATCCTCTTTCCCTTCTCAGTGTGCAGGACAGTGAGGGATCACGGAGGGATTTTAAGCCAGTGTTGTGGTTTTCCCAGCTCTCTCTTGGGCCCAAGGCTGCAGGTTCTGGAGGGCGTAGAGGGAGGAGTTATGAACACACAGAGGATCCGACGACACTGATTCGCTCATGGACTTCTGGAGGGCGTCGGCCTGAAGCTGAAGCAGCATCCGATTGGCTTGCTGACGTCCCGCCTCTCTTTCCTCAGCTGTTTGCCTTCTGGAGATTTTGAAGATGCAAAAGACATATAAATCCAAATCATTAAAACAATTGATACAATTCTATATGAATTTAATGTGATGTAAGCCATTTTAGGGTCAAAGTGTCAGAACATCTATAATGTAAATCCCCCCGCCCCAGTAAAATCAATGTAATATAATTTTGTTAAATAATATTTTTAGTAACACATGTAGTACTTACTATAAATTATGCATAATTACATGCAACTAAACCAAACCCGGTTACACTTTATTTTAAGATGTCATTGTTACAGTGGATTTATATATTAAAGTACTGAGTAATATTAAGCAACTACATGTACTTACTATAGGGATAGTGTAGGATTAGGATTTGGTTGAGGGTTAGTTGCATGTAATTATGCATAATTTACTCTTATTACACTGTAAAAAATGATTTTTTGTAAATAGGTAAATACTACTGAAAAAAAAAACAATGTAATTTACAAGAAAAAGTTAGTTCAGGCAAGAATTAAAAAAAACTAAGTAAATTCCATATCAGTACTTAATTCAAGCGAGTAGAAATGAAAGCGTATGTATCAACTCAATAAAATTAAGTAAAAATTCGACATTGACATTTCGAGTAAATTTTCAGCTCAAAATGACACATTCAAACAAAAACGATCCATCGAATGTTACCGTCATTGTGTATTGTCTACCAAGTATTGAGGTCTTTGCATTCACATCATGCCTAACATCTGACATGATGAAGTATAAATTACTTAGATACTCTAAGTAAAACACATACTATAAATCACTGGTATAATTCAGTAAAATTGTTTGAGTGAAATGTAATGCAAAGGAAATTTCAACTAAATCGATATTAATCAACCTTTTACTAGCCAAGTTAAAATTACTTATTTTCTTTGTTACTTTCACTTAACTAGGTTAAGTAAAGTTTACTTAATTCCATATTCCAAGTAAATTTTGACTTAAAGACTTCTCATTAAAGCTACTGATAAATATGTTTAGGTTTTTACTTGGCAAATCTTTGTAAATTTACTAGCATTTTCTGAGTGGAAAAAGTTGCCTAGCTTTTTTCAAGTAAATCCTACTCCAAATTTTTTTCAGTGTACTATGGTAAGTACATGTAAAATATGTAACAAGGACACTGTAAAATAAAGTATTACCCCTAACCCTATAAGTACATGTAGTTAATTATTATTGCACTGTTACACTCTAACAAGGACACCTTAAAATAAAGTGTAAGCCTATTTTTCTATATATATTTTGAGGGACTTTTATGGTACTAAGTAAAATTTATGGTCCTTTTCTATTATTAACTCCTTCATTGCTGTGCGCTTTTTTCTCCTCTGCATCCTGGCTGATTTGAAGATCGATTGGTTTCCCATTAATTTATATATACCATTTCGGTTGCACTCTATTTTACAGTATGTGCACTTACAGTGTACTTACCTGAGAAAGTACTGGTTAATAATTCTGAAGTGTCATTCTTACAGTGTAAATATATATTTAGGTACTGAGAAATATTAATTAATTACATGTACTTATGGGTTTGGTTGAGGGTTAGTTGCATGCTTATTTTACTGTTATTACTATGGTAAGTACATGTAACAAGGACACTCAAATAAAGTGTTAACCATAAAGTGCTAACGGCATTTCTATTTAACTTTTGAATCATGTCCATGATTTGTTTTTGTTTTTTTGTCGCATGGCACCACAAAAGTGACCCAGGAGCACACACACACAAAACTGAATTTCCCTATAATATTTCAATGAATTATTCTAAATGATGGCTATATTTAATCAATCCAATAGCCTACTAATAAAAATAATTGAAATTTCAACTAAATTAAATGAAAAAGATGTAACATCTTAATTTTAAATGGGTCTAAATGTTTGAGGTGGTGGACTTCTACATTTCCCAGCAAGGATTCAACAACTAAAACACACGTATGAACTGCTAAAAGCGTGTTGTGTGTTGTTCAGTCTCACCTCCACTTGGTCCTGCGGTTCTGGAACCAGGTCTTGACCTGCGCGTCCGTCATCTTCAGGCTCTTGGCGAGGCACGCGCGCTCCGCGGACGCCAGATACTTCTGCCTGTGGAAGCGCTTCTCCAGCTCGCAGATCTGCACGCGAGAGAACGACGTGCGGGGCTTTTTCCGTTTCGGGGGAGTTCGGTTCTGATACGGGTGACCGATCCGCCGGGTCACGGTGAACGGAATGAGAGCTGCGGGAAAAGTTTCATTTATCATGTTATTTTCCTTTAGATTCTGCTAGAAACAAACTCTGATAATGCAATTATTATTGTAGGTGATTATTAAACCCAATGCTCTCTGAAATGATCTGGTTGATTTGTTCGTTATAGGCTACATAGCCTACTAAACCTATAGGTTAACGAAACAATATTGAGAAATATGATTTGTGTGCACCTTTGATGATCATTTTTTAATTCTCAAAACAGCGGTTTGTACACATGCACGTGCACCATGATCCCGATCATGGAGGTCATCACGTGCAATGACTGTAATAATTTTGTAAAAATAAATTTAAACGTGGAATCCCTGAAACGTATTACCTATGTTTGAAACAAAACACATCTTTATAAGTTTCAGAGTTATTAAAAATTATAAAACCAATAGTTTATGAACAGAAAATGGTGCAGCTATCTCTGAAGTGCGTATTGTTTACTTAATGTTTATTAATTTGCTCAAAGCATCGTGCATCTCAAAAGTGCACTATTGCTCCTAGATTATTATTATTTATATTATAATATAATATAAACAACGTTTTCCTTCAAATAGGCTTTATCCCCGTTGTGCTCTAGGCCTACTGATATCAAAAACTTAATTCAGCTTAATGTTTTTAAGTGTCCATTTAACCTTAAATATCTTAACTATAACTGCTTTCGTTTATTAACTTAATTGAAGAAATTGTGACACAGCCTAAATATACTTTTGGGCATAATCAATTAATATTCTGGATTAACAATAAACAGCCTATTACAGCAACCAATCAAACCAATTTTTGCGTTATGAATTTGAATATTTTGTATTGCTCTTTATTTTTTTGCATGTGTGCGTTTAAGAAAATTAAGTAAATAATTGTATGCTTATTTAATTTAATTATCGTCATAATTGACATTTTACTGTATACCAGTTTAAATAATTATTAAAATTACAAAAACGGTGTGGTTATAAAAACTGCTGGGTTGTTTTAACCAAACTTTGGGTCAAATATGGACAAACCCAGCCATTGGGTTAAATTTTTACATTTCATTTTTAACCCAACATTTGGGTTTGTTTATATTTGATCCAAAATTGGGTTAAAGCAACCTAGCATTTTTTAGAGTGTACATTTTTTAGGGTGATTTATAGTTTAAACCTTGTTGTAATTTTGGAGGGGTAGCCTAATATTTTCCTGAAACCAACTGCGCAGGTCCAGCAGCCAGAGAGATCAGTGAAGCGTGTGGATCAATCCCAGCATCCTCAGACTCAGAGATGCGTATCTTTTACCTTGCAGTCTGTCTTTAGGGAACCTGCGGTTATTGTCCATCCAGGGGAAACACAGCGCCGGTGCCGCGCTCAACATCGCCTGTGGCACCGCAGCAGCCAGAGGTCTGTGTGCCGGGACCCGAATCACTCCACTGGGCACCAGAGAGCCGCTCACCCCGTACACCCGCCCGCAGTCCTCCAGCGAGCCCGGGACTCCGGAGAGAGAGACCGGTATGGAGACATGAGACGCAACGCTCGCCGTGGTTGGGCTTCCCAAGCGACTGTTATCCACAGTCTTTCCACGGCTGCTCTCCGGGTCCAGAGAGCCTAGAATCTGGTCGATCCCGAATCGGATGGGTTCCTGGTTAGCTTTGGATGGCGGCTTTGGCTCGTTGAGCTCCGCGCGCTCCATAATTCCCAGTTGCGCAGCAGATTATGGCGGATTAAAACGAACGAAATCACGTTAGGTGCGGCGAAAATAATTTTAATTTAGTTTTAGTCTTGTCCATGGTCTCAGATGACGGTCCTCGTTTCTCTAATTCCTCGTTTGAACTCTGACAGGTCTCCCCACCGATGCGCCGCGCGTCAAACTGTCGAGTTTCCGCTCCGCCGCTCGTGCCAAACACTTCAGCTCAAGTTTTCATTGGTCGACTGGACCGAACCGTCATTATCTCTGTCTATTGGTTGACATTTAGGAACGCGAGAAAAAAAATTGAACTAGAGCCTCATTATGCTATTCAATCATGTCATCACACCAATTTCTGAAATGCGCATTTATTGAGGCTGAAAGATGTTGCTGCTAATTTATTTACAGAGGTCTCTCATTATGTGGAATTGCATTAGGACATTTTTACGCACAAACTTTGAATTTACTTTGCAGTGATGCAATTAAAATGAATCAACTAGATTTCAGAAGGAAATGACACTGATTGCAAAGAAGAGCTGGTTAATGTTAAGTTCAGGTTTAATTTTGCCGTTTTAAAAATTTTTAACATATATTTGAGGATTCTCAAAACAACCAATCTTATATTATGTTAATGAAAAGATTGCAAATGACTGCAAAATCTTGCAATCTCTTTTCTTGTCCTGTCAGTTTAAAGTGACTTTTTTTTTACGGAAGGGATTCACTGAGATAAACGGGAAGGATTAATTGCGTTATCGATCAATCGCTCGGCGGAAATCGGAGAATAGCCTATCTCTGTTAAACACGAGCTCGGAGTTCGTCATCACTAAACACAGTCCCGCTGCTCAGATGTAGCATTGATTTGTGCCATGCGTTGATTAATGTTCGAACCCCACGTGGAGCCAAATGCTCTCAGTTGCGCGTAATTTCATTCAGTAAAACTATCCCGCAACATTTCGCAACGGACCAATTAGATTTTATTACCTAAATGTCATCCAAACAATATCCATCAAATATGAGAAGTTCTGAGCCGGACCGGCGCGCGCACTGGCTGCGCTCTGCTGTTTGTGTGTGTGTGAGCGCGCAAAGCCTTTTAAATTGATGGCCAAATTCATGTCCTCGCGCCGGGAAATGGAGTGTTTGCCGTGGGCAGGCTGTGAGCAGGACACGCGCAATGAAAGAGCCGTGAAGATTGAGTCAGTAATGCAGTTTAGAAGCAGGTGAAATGGACATAATCGGCCCCGGAACCCTCTGCAATGGCTCTTTAACCATCGAGAACAAATGACTAAGACTTACTTTCTTTTTTATTGGTGATTTTTTCTAAATTCAGGGGGAATGTTGTTTGCTTTGTAATTATTTTAATGCATTGATGAATGCATGGATGGATATATTTGTATTTCAGAGGAGATATATAAAAAATGCAATTCATTTAGATGTCAAAATTGTGCACTCCTATCAACATCTCTTTTAAATTGACATCCGTTTATGCTTGTATTGTGTTCATAAAGGTTATGTGAACTTCTGTTGCATTCGACACCTGCTAGGCCCTACTTCAGTAGCTTGAGGCACGTGCAAATAATAATAGTTTTAAAGTTTAGCATCCAGTTTATTTGTTCTGTAAAATCAACCTTATGATTAATAACACCTCAACATCAACAAGTATGGAATTTGTGACCTGAGGTGCAGCAGCAGCAAAATATTTATGCGCGTAATTTGCTCTTCCAGACTATCAGTTTTCAGTGAAATGGACACGATGTCTAAAAATGTGACACCGCCACTGAGCTTTTGATGGCTGTTAGTTTATCGTTGACACATGAATGATTTTTTAAAAACCACCCCATGAATGTATTCAGACATTTCTGGCAGAAACGCTTGACTCCCCTTAACGTGCTTCTGGCGCGTTTCCGTGCCATATGTGCACGCGGCGACAAATTTGGCCTGTTTACTGTTAGACGCGTGATAATAACATATAATTATGTGATATTTCCTTCTCCTTCAGTTTCCTTTTTGTCAAACATTTATCGATCAATTATTAACTGTGGATCTGTGGCCATGCACTGCACTCACATATAATTGTTTCTGGTGACTGTAATTCGGACCATCTAATGGACCTCTCTCTCTCTCTCTCTCTCTCTCTCTCTCGATTGAAGAAGGATACTGTTTTTCTAATTGCTCCAACAATGTAATTAACTCCCTCTCATAGTAAATGTCGTTATTATTATTATTATTATTATTATTATAGATTCATATAGTTTAAAACATGTGCCAAGTTCTTATATTTTTTATATTTTTATTCATGTTAGATTCATCAATCTCTGAAAAACTTTTAAACCATTTTCAACCAATTCTTTTTTTTGTTACGCAACACTGACTGATTCAGAGGACAAATGTTTTTCTGATATTAATACTCTTTTGTAAACCAATATTGGGTAAAAAAAAAAAAAAAAAAAAAAACAATGAGCAATAGGCTACTGCTCATTTTAAGAAAATGTGAAATAATTAATTGTTTGAGACTTTTTCTCTTTAATATATATATATAACGGGACACCTATGCATTTACCTAGACAGATATAAAAAATGACAGTTTCTTTAATCGAAAACGTGTTTATCATAGAAGATATACATTTAAATCATTTTGTAAGATTTGCATTTTATGTATTTTTTATAACTGGACATTTGATGCGCTATTAATCGTGCCCTCAACTTTTTATATTTTCAGTGCCGATATTTTCATAATTTGTGTGCCTAAAAGTTTAGTAATATCGTTGCGTTTTGTTTTCTTCTCTTCAAATAAAGCCCCTCCTTTCGCTGGAATGATTGAAGGTCAGATCCATCATTGGGCTCGACACATTAAATGCTTTATTCTCCGGAGAAACCGAGACGTATAAAACAGAAATATAGGGGAATAAAAGCCAACGATTTGTCTTTAAAATTACCCCGTATTTGCATAATAGGGGATCCGGGTGTCGCGCCCGCGGGCGTCGTTTTTATTGCGCGTCTCCGGCGCGTTATCAATTTCCCAACTTCAGCTCAGAGCGAGACCTGTCACGCGCGCGCATCTGAAGAACACAGAGAAACAGAGATATAAAGCAGCAAAGTAGAATTAAGTGATATAAGGTTCGTATGTGCTTTTCAATAATAAATAAGAGACTTTGAGAGAAGCAGTGGTGCAGGAATATGAATTGACGCCGATAAGTAATAGAGCATTTAAAAACACCTACTATGTTTTTATTATGATCTGTGCGGAAGCACCGCAGACAGACTGAGGCAATATGAAGATCACACGAGTTTAAAGGCCACACTGGAAAAACTCCATAGGAGAGAAAATCCTCACATCAGCCCTGAAGCCAAATTGACACCGCAATTGACATTTGGTCCGTTAATAATTCCCATCCTCTGTCACCCCATTAAATATTAAATAAAGCCTATTAAATGTAAAGTAATAGCCCGTGAATTCGCTGGTGTTGTTGAACATCTGTTTCCTCTCACACTGAGACTAAAGAATCGATTATAAGTCACATTCAATGCTTTGATATGATGCTGTGGTATATTGGCTGAGTTAATGAGAAGGGACTTTAAAAGCCCTGGTTTGAGTTAAGCACGTGCTCTTTCAGGACACTACAAAACTGCCTGATATGTCAGTTCTTTTCAAGTTCACACTCATCATGTTGCAATGATTATTGTCAATTTCTACACTATTTTGCTGTGCATCTTTCTTTAAAGCTACGCTATAACTTTTTTTTGTTCAAAATTAACAAAATGTAGGCTAAATAGTCAATACATCATCAATACTTCTTCCACAACGTGTTATTGTCTTACCCTGATTCAAGCCTTTTATAAGTGTTTATATAGGACCTGACAGGACGGTTTTCGCGGGGAATTTTGTATACATATCACATAATCTGTATATAGCCTATGTCACTCACTCGTGCCTGTCTCGTCATATCCCGTAAATAGAGAAAAGTTGCTCCATGTGGTGACAAATCAGGTCCTCCTCAAAATCGTGTCTCTGTGAGGACCCCATTAAATTGCTCAGCTCTGATTACAATTCCTACAAAGTTATGTTATGATAAATGCTGTTTGAATCATGTTATGATGACCATTAATGTCTGTATTAGTTAGCTTGTGTACTAGCATAGCATACAGTTACCCGATTAGCCTGATAGATTAGTTTATACACATTTGCACTTGTCAAAGTCTATTATTATCTTAATATTATATTTAATTGATTAATTAACCTTTATCAAGTGAAAGAAACATTCAATTTGTTTTATTATGCATAATAGTAACCTATAAATATTTTCATTTAATATTGTTCATATATAGGCTACCTAGCATAATCATTAACTGATAGTAAATAGAAACCCGATTTCGAGGCAGGACAGGATTTGTGACACCGGCTACTTTGACGCGTGTTTGGTGTGAGAGTGGCATTGGCCTTCCTACAGAGTTCATTGTAAAGCATTATTTTTATGTAAAGGGTCATATTCATCTGTACAGTCACGCAGAGCTGAAGGACAACCAAAACAATGTTGTTCCGCAAAATGAATGCAGTTTTGTTTTTTAACCGCTAGAGGGCCAAAAGTTACTCCTTTAAACTAAATGCCGCTTTGATATGTCATCTAATGCAATGATAGTCATTCATTTTAATACTTTTTTTCCAGGTACTTTTGGGGTTGCCGTATTTATGCATTCTCCAAACTCCAAAAGCCATGGGAAGTTTTTGCCACATGATCATAAAGCAAAACATTAAGCTTAATTCCTGTGCAAAACAAGTCAGTTTGACAGTAAATTCAGGGACAGTATAGCCTGCATAGGTAAATAAATACACACAAATATCCCAAATTTCCCATCAAAGTAATTTTAGAGGGCGGGACGACTGAATATCCTCATACAGGACTCGTCCTCAGGCTGTGTAAATCTCTATAACCATCCGATATATTCATCTCCCACAGATTTCATTGTTTCTGTGAAATGAACGTTTCCAAATATGGATTTATTTCCAGCATTCAGATTTGTATTAGGGCGAAATTATGATGCATGGATCAGACAGTTGATTGAAACACCAGAGGGCTTTTTAAAATGTATTAATATGTCTGCACACAGCTGTTGAGACAGACATGACTGATGTTTCTGATAGATTTGAGCTTGTAAAAACTGGAAATCCTCAAAATCATGTGATGAGCCCGAAAAGGGTTTTATTTCTTTCCTTGGATAAGTTTTACTGCCTGAATTGGATTGTTTATGAACTGAATTTTGTATTTTAGGTCCATTTGCATCCGAAATGCATTCAAATACATGGAATTTGGTGTCATTGATGATAAATTTGAATGTGCATATATGCATAAATTAAATTAAAGGGTCATCAGTGAATAAAGACTAATATATTTGCCTGTTTCTCACACATATAGTGTCCTGTTTTCTTTTTTTGGCATTGCCTAATCATTGTATTTCAGGTAAAAACGTCATATTGGTTTTTGGACAGTGTGAGTTTGATTCACTTTTGGGTTTGAAACTATTAATTTAAGGGTTGAACTTTTTATATAACACATCTGAGGGCTTGTTATAATGATTGTTGTTCTAGCAGCTTTTCATCTTTGAAATGCACTTTCTTCGAGGTGTGTACAAATGAAGAAATAACTATTTCTTTCTCAATCTTCTGTCTCTCTCTCAGATCATGTGATATTGGCAAGTATATCATGTGTAATGCATGTTAGTGAAGAATACATGGAATTAAAGGCCATCAGTTTGAGGGGACGTCATTTTCAGAGTTTGCTATAATCCCTCCTGCAAAAGACAAAGTGGAATGGTTTCAACTATGAGTTGCATGCTTCATGCGTGTGTCTGATGCGAGGTAAGACCTATTGATCATTTTTTGTATTAAAAATAATACCTAAATAAAGAAACAACCTAATAATGGAAAAACGGAGCCGATCAGGAACCAGTTGTTCTGATGTAACACAACACCCGATGTTTTTAAAGACAATGATTGACTTCACATTGCATCCGACACCTTGAGGGCTTTAGCACTGATCTGAGAAATGAGAGGCAGACAGAATACAGACGGATGGATATAGAGCGACGGAGGACAGGCATCTGGTCTGTGATGGTTGAGCGCTCGGCTGGTTTGTGCAGCGCTGAGCAGAAAGAAAATGAACAGAACAAAGGAGAAGAAAAGAGAGTATGCATGCATGCGTTTGAGGAAGAATGCATGGCTAATGAAGATAATCAGGGAAGAAATGCTTAGAAGAGGAACATCTTTGTGAAAATGTTTCAGTGGACGATGAAAAGCTCCTATTGTTGCTCACAGGACTGTCATAAGATGCTGAGACTGAAAAAACGCATACAAGTGCTGCGATGCAACTAACTTAGTGAATACTAATGATCACCTTTATTAAACAAGTTTATGGTTGAAAATCTGGAATATAAACCACAATTTAAAATTTCATCGTCTCATCATCATTACACAAAAAACGAACTTAAAAGGCAAAATGAAATATTTGCCAGTTTGCATACTGTTTATTAAATAGTATGTAGTGTGCAATTGCTAAACATTTCAAATTATAGCATGCTACATGTTTTTTAACAATGCTAGCATACTGTACATTGCATACTATTTATTTTAAAAGTATGCAGTGCAGGCTACAGTGTACAGTAAGATTCAAGGTTTTTTATTTGTCACATACACAGCCTGCAGTGAAATGTAAAACTGGTCCACTCCATAGACTGTGCATAACATAACATATAAAAGAGAAACAGAAATACTGTAATAATTAATAAAACAATATTATAATACACAAAAATGTACTAAAAGGGCATAACAAATCATATTTGTTCAATTCAATCAATTACTGGACACCACTTGCTAAGTTAAATGATTTTGCATACTATTAATTGATTTATCATTCATTACATACTGCATACTATTTATTAACAATATAATGTGAAATAGTATGCAGTGTGCAATGATCACATTTTTAAAGTATAGTGTGCTACATAATTCAATTTTAATGCTAAAGATACTATGCTGTGTACAGCATGCTAAATGAGAGCATACTATTCTTTAAAATGTTTATCACTATTTCACATTCTATTTTCAATAAATAATATGCAGTATGCAGTGATAAACATTTCAAGATAGTATGCTACATTTAATTTAGCAATACTAGCGTACTGTACACTGGATACTTTTCATTAACAATAACATGAGATAGTATGCAGTGTACAGTTGTGTATTCTGAACGCAGTCTGTTTCTTGAGTGTTTTCTGTGTGTGTGTGTGTGGTTTATGAAGTGTGTTCTGTCTCCGTGTGTGTGGAGCGTAGGTCACTTAATGAAAGCCGATTATCCTGTGTGTGTCACGGTTGGCTGTTAACCTCCTCACCCCTCCTGTGGGCTGACTGCGGGGGTCCGCGAGCGAGGGAGGGAAGGAAGGAGGGGGAGTCGCCGGCAGCTGCCACCAGCCTCGCTGCACCCGGCCCTGGCAGAGCTCCTACTCGAGCCCCCTGCTTCCCACGGCCTGCTGGGCCTCAGACCCGAGACTGTCTGCCCTCAACACCAGCCAACCAGTCAAGCAGCACTGCCCACCTGCCCGGCCCCAGGGCAGACTCACACACGCACACACACACACACACACACACACACACACACACACACACACACACACACACACACACACACACACACACACACACACACACACACACACACACACACACGCCCCTATCCCTAAACCTACCCATCACAGGAGACATTCTGCATTTTTACCTTTTTAATAAAACACTGCTTAATATGTTTTTAAAGCCATTTGAAATATGAGGACTCATGAAATGTCCTCATAAATCACGTTCAAGTTGTAATACCAGTGTAATACCCATGTCATTATACACATTTGTGTCCTCACAAATCACAAACACGCACACACGCACGCACGCACGCACGCACGCACACACGCACGCACGCACGCACGCACGCACGCACGCACACACACACACACACACACACACACACACACACACACACACATTCTTGAGGATGAACCGGTCCTCACTGGCATCTGTCTAATTTGACTAGATTTTACTGAGTGACTGAGTTTTACTTTATTTTAATTAGAATTTTTTACTATCCTAACTATATTTTATGGTTATTTAATTTTACTTTCATAACTATGTTAACAAATGCTTATTATTATTGTGATAAATTTTTTTTGCTATCTTCACTGTTTACAATTGTTTATTTTTTATTTAATTGTAACTTTATTTTATTTTCCTGTCCTATGTTTACAGATGTTTTTTCTTTTTTCTATCCTAATTGTTTATAGTTGTTTTTTTTTTTTTACTTTGCTGTCATGTTTACAATTGTTTGTTTTTTTAAATGTATTTTACTATGCTAACAATGTTCACTTTTATTTTATTAATTAGTAACATTTTTTAAATGTATTTATTATTATTTTTTATTTATTTTTTTCTGCCGAAGTAGAAGACCAGGTAAATCTGAAAATAAAAAAAGGCTCTTTTATTACAGGTTGTGGTGCTCAGTCTCAGTTGGTATGAAACCAAATCTGACCTAACTTTCTTAAATGAACCGCTATTCATAACACAATATACATCTTTGCATGCCACACACAATAATGCATCTCATAGCCGCTTGCTTTCGAATAAATCTTTGAAGAATAACTTGCAGGTCTTGCATCTGTTGAAACACAGACAATGCATGCATGTAAAGTTTTAGTGAAACATTGATGATGCAGACGCACTGGCTTTGGCCAACGGGAATGAAGTGGAGGTGTAGTGAGGATGAAACACTCAAACCCAGTGTGACAACAGCCTGAAACACACACACACGTCTGCAGCACAACTTTGATTATTAGACGTGTGCAAATGTAATTATGAAACATCACACACACATTGCTCAACTTTTTAAGATTATCTTCGCAATGTTTCCTGTGTGACTGTGTGTGTGTGTGTGTGTGTGTGTGTGTGTGTGTGTGTGTGTGTGTGTGTGTGTGTGTGTGTGTGTGTGTGTGAATGAGGGTCGTTTATCTTACTCAAGCTGTTCTTGTATAAAAGCCCTCCAGCTCGGCCCACACAACTCAATTTGACCATCTCACAAAACATTATTAACTACAAAACACCCTCCCTCTCGCTCTCTCTTCAGCAGGCTGATGACTTCTGGTTTGCGTTTGGATAGTGTGTGTGTGTGTGTGTGTGTGAGTGTGTGTGTGTGTGTGTGCGTTCCCCAGATGGGGGTGACCCTGACCGGCCCCTCCTGCTGAACACCCACCTGTCACACACGCCCACACACACACACACACACACACACACACACACACACACACACACACACACACACACACACACACACACACACACACACACACACACACACACACACACACACGTCAACTTTAAACTGAAGTCAGAGAAAAGACTTTGAGAGTTTAAGCCAAAAAAATACCGTTAAACTATTTCTGTGCTGTTTTTAGCAGAAATATAAAAAAATCCTTAAAATCCTTTTGAAGTTTGTTTTTCTTACTATGCTGGTCATTTTGTTTTTATTTTAGATTAGATAAGATTTAACTTTATTAACATATTATATAAATTTTTAAGCAGTGCATTTAAGATGCAGATGGCATGACGGTCAGTGTGTAAATAAGTAAAAACAGGAGATGCTCTGCTTGTGAACGAGGTAAAAACAGTAGATGATTGTGCAGGTGCAAAAGTGAATTCTTTGACAACACAGATCAATAACTGATGCAATTTTGCTTCAAGGATCTGGTTTTAAGGATGCTTACATATTTTCACTGAAAAATTCAGTAGTGTAACAAGCTAAAACTATTTTACTGTTTAAAACAGCAGAAAAGCTCAAAGCTAAAAACAAACAAATAAACAACAATAAAAACAAGAAATCTAGATTTTTACATTTTGTGAAACTAAATCAGGAATGTTTCGGTCAAAGACCTAATTCAGACATTTTTGAACTCTTGGGGAAAAGAAAAACATGAGCCACTGAAGTTTTGAACGCTATGATAGCTGGATTTTCTGAAGCGTGAAACACCCACTGTATAAATGACTCCAGTTCCTCCTTTAATCTGTGTTTTCACCTGTTTTCTGGTCCTGCAGGTGAAAATAGTGCATCTGATCACTTAATAAAGTAACAGTTCGCCTCCTCAAAAACACATGATTTAACGAGCACACACACTGCAGGTTGATGCACACACTCAACTTTAATACTGGCATATGAGTTTTTTTTAATCAATCTAATGATGTTTTTTACTTTAGTAAAACCTAAACATTCTGATAAAGTCTTGTTGAACACAGTTAATGTTGTGTGTGTGTATGTGTGTGTGATGTTTATGTCGTAAACAGGACAACGGTGTTTTCCGCCCCCTTCCTCTGGTGATAATTGATTCATGGTGAGTTGTGCTGATTGGTGAGAGACCCCCTAGAGGCGGGACAGACAACAGCTGCTCTCTCTCTCTCTCTCTCTCTCTCTCTCTCTCTCTCTCTCTCTCTCTCTCTCTCTCTCTCTCTCGTTTTGTTTATCTCTCAGACTTAAACGTTACGACAAGCATCTCAATAATGATCTAAACCACCAGTCAATCGTTTGGAATATTTAAAATTTTGAATAATGAGAATTTTCCAATTCTCATTATTCACTCTAAAAATGCTGGGTTGTTTCAACCCATGTTTGGGTCACATATGGACAAACCCAACCATTGGTTTAAATTTTTAAATTACATTTTTTAACACAACAGTTGGGTTTGTCCATATTTGACCCAAACATGGGTTGAAACACAGTATTTTTTAGAGTGTAGTTGATTATTAGCATGCATATTGTTAGGATATTGGCTGTTTATTACTACGTATAAAGCGTTACATATTACACTTACCTTATTCTATATCCCTTAAAGGGTAAGTTTACAAAAAAATGAAATTTATGTAATTAATTAGCTTCTTACTCTCATGCCGTTCCTGTAAGATCTTCGGAACAAACATAATGATCTTTTTAATGAAATCCAAGAGTTTTCTGACCCCGCATAAGACTGCAACGTTATTACCACTTTCAAGGCCCAGAAAGGTAGTAAAGACATCGTTAAAATAGTCCATGTGACTACAGTGGTTCAACCTTAATGTTATGAAGTGATTAGAATACTTTTTGTGTGCAAAAATAACAACTTTATTCAACAATTTCTTCTCTTCCACGTCATTCTTCCACACAGTTGACGGAGTAAACACAGTGCAGTTTTCTGCTTGGTTAATACTTTTTGTATATTGACAACATTTGTATATACACATGTATATTCTCTTTACCCTACGAGAGTTTTGTATTTTGCTCTTTTTTGTCAATAAAAAAATTAAAAAGTAAACACTGTGCAGTTTTCAGGTTCTACGTCAGAGCGCTAGCTCATTATTGGCCGACACTTGTCACGTGATCACCACGACACAATGTGTGATGCGGACGCAGGAGACGGTAATAACGTTAATAACGTTACAGACAATACGCTTATTTCACGCAGCCGTTATTTTGAAATCGAAAGCGAGGATCCGGTGGGAAGAACCCCGGCAGTAAAGATATAAACAACAATGCCTTGGATTACCAACCTGAAGCTCCTGCCGCGATTTACACTATTGGATGTTAATATCCAATATTGGATATGTATATAGTTCGTTCCTGCTTCTTTTTTTACTTTCTGAAAAAAAAATATATAAATGAATTTCACAGTATATAGTCTAAAGTATGAAAGAAATGTATGTACATTTTTAGAATAACTAATTTCTACATTAAACACAACAATAGAGTGCCGAAGTTATGACGTCACTTTGTAGGACAACTCGGAAGTTAGCGGCGCATGGGTTCCCTCGATCGAAAAGCTATGCATTTTCCCCATAGACTTTTGGAACATCGCAAAAAATAAGATTTTGACCCTTACACGTTTTATCTATCAAGATAATCTTTACAAGCTAATCCAAAATGTATACATTTTGAAGCCTGTATAAAGTTTAAAAAACCACAAGCAGACACAATAAAGTTTAAAAAACCACAAACAGGTTATAAATGGTGTGTTTTATGTCATGGATCGAAACGTGAAAATATTTAGAGGCTTTGTTAACCACAGACCTTATTTCAGGCGATTTAGCAAAAACCCATTCAAAAAACCCATAGACTTTAGCGCGAGGGAACCGGAAGTGCTAAAATGCTAACTCACTTCCGCGTTTTGGCCTACAAAGTGATGTCATAACTTCGGTACTCTATACGCCATCGCATTCGCGACTCTCCTATGATTAAAGCATTAAAGGCGACACTTGCGGTTTTCTTCCCACCGGAGACTCGCTTTCGATTTCAAAATAACGGCTGCGTGAAATAAGCGTATGGGAGCGTCAGAAACCTTAGATTTCATAAAAAAATATCTTAATTTGTGTTCCGAAGATGAACAACGGTCTTACGGGGCTGGAGCGACATAAGGGTGAGTAAAACATAAATTTCATAATAATAATTAGGAGTAATTAGGAGTTTATTGAGGCAAAAGTCGTAGTAAATAATTAGTTAATAGTAGCCTAAGAGTTGGACCTAAATCTAAAGTGTGACTAAATTTTGTATTGTAAAGTCTCTTATACTCATCAAAGGCTTAATTTACTTGATCCAAAACACAGTAAAAACAGCAATATTGTGAAATATTGTGCAATTTAAAATAGGCCTAACTGTTCTCTATGTGAATATATGTTAAAATGTAATTTATTCCTGTGATCAAAGCTGAATTTTCAGCATCATGACTCCAGTCTTCAGTGTCGCATGATCCTTCAGAAATCAGTATAATGTGGGGATTTAATACTCAAGAAACACATTTCTGATTATTATCAATATTGAAAACAGTTTTCCCCCCAGGAATAGAAAGTTCAAAAGAACAGCATTTAAATGAAATTATAAACATCAAGACATTATTTATAAATGTCTTTATTGTCACTTATGATCAATTTAATGCATCCTTGCTGAATACAACTATATATATATATATTTTGATTTTATACCCCAAACTAGTGAATGATAGTGTATCATGGTTTTCACAAAAATATGAAGCAGGACAACTTTTATATATATATATATAAAAAAAGCTTTTGACCGGTAGTGAATATATACATATTTATATATTATGTGCATATGGTTAATGATTTAAATAAGCCCCTAACCCTTGGTATTAAATGTAACTCATCCTGCTCTGTTTGTGTTACAGACGTGAATTATTCATTAAATCATGCGGCTTGTTGAGGAGAGGAGAACACTTTGTCAACCATAGCAACGCCCTGGCAACCACCCATAGTGAGTTTTGTAGACACAAGAACCACTAATGTTTTCACACATATAATCAAACACAAATTATGACAGCACAGATGCAAATGATGACAGATAGACACTCATGAGGAGAGCGGAAGCTGGCACAGACAGGCTCTGGCAGCAGATTGTTCCTCTCAGAGGGTGAAGGGCGAACCGCACGGGTCTTGCTCCGTTTGTGGTGTTTCGTAGGAGAATATTCACTGGCCAGATCCCATGAGTTCTGTTTGAATGTCCACTGGATTACTGTAAAGTCCCAGAGTCCCAGGAAACAAGTTTTGAATGGAAGCAGAATGTTGTTCAAAGGTTAGCATTACAATGTTCTCACAAATTAATTTGTTTTAATAATAAAAAAAAATAATTTAAAAACCACAATAAAAAAAAATACTATTGACAATTATTAGCATAAAATACTAATTGATATTTGTTCAAACATATTATGAGAGGGAGTACCTGACATAATAGATAGATGGATAGATGGATGGATGGATAGACAAACAGAGAGAGATAGATAGATAGATACTTTAGATAGATAGACAGATGATAGACAGACAGATAGATAGATAGATAGATAGATAGATAGATAGATAGATAGATAGATAGATAGATAGATAGATAGATAGATAGATAGATAGATGATAGACAGACAGATAGATAGATAGATAGATGATAGATAGATAGATGATAGATAGATACTATAGATGATAGATAGATAAATGATAGATAGATAGATAGATAGATAGATAGATAGATAGATAGATAGATAGATGATAGATAGATACTATAGATGATAGATAGATAAATGATAGATAGATAGATAGATAGATAGATACTGTAGATAGATGTTAGATAGATACTGTAGATAGATGTTAGATAGATACTGTAGATAGATAGATAGATAGATACTATAGATAGATGATAGATAGATAGATATATAGATAGATAGATAGATACTGTAGATAGATACTGTAGGTAAATAGATACTATAGATAGATGATAGATAGATAGATACTGTAGGTAGATAGATACTGTAGATAGATGATAGACGGACAGATAGATAGATAGAGAGATAGATAGATAGATAGATAGATAGATAGATAGATAGATAGATAGATAGATACTGTAGATAGATAGATAGATAGATAGATAGATAAATAGATAGATAGATACTGTAGATAGATGATAGATAGATAGATAGATAGATAGATAGATAGATAGATAGATAGATAGATAGATAGATAGATAGATAGATAGAAACAGATCTAATATTGTTCCCACATTTGAAAGAATGTTCTTTAACCTAACTCTCAGAACATTGTGAAAACTTTCACATCGCTCTTATAGATTTTCTGAAACTCATAAACAGGATCCTCATCCCTGAACAAAGACAGTGTGATTTATATTACAGTCATACTGTCACTGTGCAAAATGAGTTTTTACATTCAGCCACATGATCAGGTAAAACATCTCAAACTTTCATCATGTGAGGAGTTTAATCTGCAGAACTGACACACCTCAGATCAAACACTGATTTAACACGACAAGCTAATAAAACCATTCAAATGCTGGAAACTTGACAACTTGCTCTTTCTTTTTTCTCCTCTCTCCTCGTTCCTCTTCCATGGCATGGTTGCCATTCATACTCATCCTAAATATTATTTGCATCTCAAAAGTAATTGCCCAGTTGGCATATTGTTTTTTAAAGGTTAATATTACCCACAATTCCTTACTCTGGGGAAGATTTTGTGGGGAAGTTGTTCTGGGATAGAGGCTTTTCTTTGTACTTGTACAGTTAAAACATAATATAAAAAAGAGGTTTGTGGTATCAAGACACAATCCAGTATGGCAAAAACTATTATTTTATGTTTTTTCAAAATACTCCAAATATATCAGAAATTATTATTACTTTTTGCTATATTTCATAATTTTTAACACCTATAGAGGCCTACAGCAGATTTTTTTTATAACACTGAGTTTGTTTTAATCCAAACATTTGCATTTCTATAAAATGTATTCTGATAAACAAAATGTATTTTCTCGATCTTCAATAATATTTTATAATAGCTTCTTTAAAATAATTTAAAATATATATATTTCAAATTTGACCAGCGTGTTTACAGCATATAGGTTTCATTCTTACCTTTATAGTTTCAAAATTCTGTTATATAAGTCAGAATAAAATTGTTACAGTCAAGAGTATATATTATTATACATTATAGGCACGTGCCTATGCTTGCACGTATCTCAATTACAATGAGGAAAAATAATATTTTTTTAATTATTATTATTATTATTTCACTCTAATAGTAAATAACTGTAAGACCATTACTATCTAAAACCGAATTAACCAAATTGTAAATATTGGGCAGAAACCTCTTATCTCCATATTTGTCTTTTTTTTCATACAGTACATTATTGTCACCCTTTATGTCTGTCGTTCTGTTTTACAAACATTTAACCAATGAAACGTATTAAAAAGAGCTTCTGACTGAACCTCGAATTTCCATTGGATCCTTAAACTGTCAATCAAACCTCATAACTCCGCCTCGCCTCTCGTGAATCGTCAATAAATAAAGTGCTTCACCCAATTTTGAGCGTCTCTGCTTGTTTGCAATGCAAGGGTAAATAAAGAACTGGTACTTTGTATAAGCACAGCGTTTTATTTACTCAAAAAACACTACTTTGATATAACCCAAACCTAACCTTACAGTGAGAAGAGGCTTCGACATACGCCATGTTTTGTTTCAAACAGGTGAAGCTGGTTCTGGATCGTCCTGAAAGGTAAACAGTCTCAGATTGTCAAACGCAGCTGTATGCTAATCTGGTCTAATCGCAGATTAATTGCTATTAGTTTGAACACATTGCTCGTTAACCGCTTAAATGAACAGTGATGAGTTACTCGAGTTTAACGACTGCAGAGGAGGAGGGATGAACGCAGAGAAATGCCACAACAGCTTCAGGGAACTCATTGAATAAAAAGACAAATAAAACTACGAGGTGCATGTTTCTAACCCGGGAATATTGAGGAGGAGAGTTTCTGTGCTGTCTCTTTGCACACCGACAACAGTAATAGGCATTTTAAGTGACCACACACACACACACACACACACACGCACGCACACACACGCAAGCAAGTCTGGTGATAGATCATTTTTAATCGCTGTGAAATGCATTAAAATAATAAAGCGTATTGGGATCGGCCAGGGTGATGAATAGCCCCTGCCTTCTTCATCGCATTATCTACACTAACAGAGATATTGCGACCAGCGCGCGCACAGACATATGTGCCACTTTCCCAATAACAAAAGTCGCATATTAAATTCCAACACACTAACCAGGGATAAAGGACCAGAGAGAGAGGGAGTGGGTTTTATTTAGCTTTTGTTAGGACTGTGATGCTATATTCCAGGGAATTGCTTTACAGCAGATCACACCCTTGTATTTGTTAGATATTCTATTTGTGGTTTAATTTGCTTAATTATTGATATTAATTAAGATCCAGGAAGTGGAATAGATGGATTTTGTTGATGATGATGCTATATATTTAGCCTATGTGATATATATATATATATATATCACATAGGCTAAATATATAGCATCATCATCAACAAAATCCATCTATATATATATATATATATATATATATGAGTATGACATACACACATTGGCTAAATATGTAGCATATACACTGTGTATGTGTGGGTATGTACATATATATATATATATATTGCTGAAAAGTCCTTGTGTAATTATTCTTCATTGATATTTGTTGTCACACTGTCTTGAAGGTGAAGGATCTTCCAGTTTCATTATGGAGACTTTATTACTGCGAATGCAAATTATGTGATCAGGATAGCAGTCACGTTTACAAGGAACTAATCTCGGGATTTGCTTAAGTTTTCCAGGTTAGTGACATCAAATTTAAAATATATTCAGATATTTGTTTGAGCTACATGTCAACTCAAGCAGAACAATACATCCGTAGATGGTTAAAGTCAGTCAAATAATCTTTATTATGCTTGGATGGACAGAAACTCTTTTTATTTTTTCCTCTATTTCTCCATTGTGTTTTTCAAAAGTGTTCTGTTGTAATATTTCTTGGCCAGAAAAAGCTACAAGCTATGTCTTCCTCTTCATGTCTTCCCATGATTCCACTCCTTATCCTCCTCCCATATTTCCCGAGGTCAGGAATCTGAGTTACTGAATTACTCTGTGTGTGTGCTTTTGCCCTTATTTCTTTATGATATTTTGATGACAAACCAGGATGATGGATAACCTACTAAAAGTGTGTGTGTGTGTGTGTGTGTGTGTGTGTGTGTGTGTGTGTGTGTGTGTGTGTGTGTGTGTGTGTGTGTGTGTGTGTGTGTGTGTGTGCGTGCGTGTGTGTCCTGCACACTCAAGTTCTGAGATTTTATATGTGTTAATTGGCCAATGATGAATATTTGGTCAGACTAAATCAGTCAAAAGAAAAACATATGAAGAAAGGTGTAGTCTTGTTGAGGTAGAGATCAATATGAAAATACAACATATAAATATAATTTTAATAAGATATTTTGAAAAATCTCCACATGAAGAAAATCCTGAAGAGCACATAATTTCATCCCTTATTTCATTGTGTATTTTGGAAATCATTTCCGATTTGTGTTCTTTACACTACACTCACGCACATGCTTATCTCGCAACAGAAGATTATCGTCTTTACAGTCATACTGTAATCTGACTTTTAAACATGATCATGCAACAATATTTTTCTGAGAGAAAACAGGACAGAATTCTGAAACTTCCACATAGAAAAACAAACACAAAGAAATGAATTCACTGGTTCAGGAGAATCTCCCAGAACAGAGTCTCATGAAAACATGTCCAGGTCACATTTTTCCACAGAATGAAAAAAGAAAGTAGAAAATTGTTTGCTTTGTGCTGTATTTGCCACTGCTTTAAGTTTGTGACATTATATTACTGGATGAGGTCCTCCACTGACCTCATCCATTCCCCCCTGCTGAAATCCCCACTCTCTGCCTCCGCAGCAGGCAGCTCCAGCCATACCTCTCTCTGCACAGCTATCGGCTCACAGACAATACAAAATACACCTAACTACCCCCCCCCCTGTCGATTCCCTCCAGTCAAACCTCCATCAAATACACACTGCCCCTTACAGAAGCCCAGGTGAGAATAGAGCTCAGGAAGATCAAGGCGAGAAAGGCTGCAGGCCCAGACGGCATCAGCTCCAGGCTCCTTAAGACCTTTGCAGATCAGCTGTGCGGGATACTGCTGTACATATTTGACCTTAGCCTGAAGCTGGGAAAGGTGCCACAGTTATGGAAAACATCCTGCGTGGTGCCTGTTCCGAAGACGTCGCGCCCAAAAGACTTCGGAGATTATCGACCAGTAGCACTGACCTCACATCTGATGAAAACATTGGAGCGGCTGGTGCCTACTCATCTCCGACCTTTGGTGAGTCCATCGATGGATCCACTTCAGTTCGCCTATCAACCGGGCATTGGAGTGGAAGACGCAATCATCTTCCTCCTAAATAGGGCTATTTCACACCTGGAAAAGGCTAGGAGCACTGTGAGAGTCATGTTCTTCGACTTCTCTAGTGCTTTTA
Source organism: Siphateles boraxobius (assembly GCF_051911475.1). Lineage (NCBI taxonomy): Eukaryota > Metazoa > Chordata > Actinopteri > Cypriniformes > Leuciscidae > Siphateles > Siphateles boraxobius. The sequence goes on from NW_027508919.1 coordinate 684,138, forward strand.
ACACCATTCAACCTGCGCTCCTGAGGGATAAGATGGTGTATATGGGAGTGGACCATCATCTGTCTGCCTGGATATTCGACTACCTCACAGACCGACCACAGTATGTGAGGACTCGTGACTGTGCGTCTGACTGATTGTCTGCAATACTGGAGCCCCGCAGGGTACAGTTCTTGCCCCGTTTCTTTTCACCATCTACACTGCAGACTTCATGTTCAGCTCCGCAACCTGTCACTTACAGAAGTTCTCTGATGACTCTGCCATCGTCGGTCTGATTACGGATGATGATGACAGGGAGTACAGAGGACTTGTCCAGAACTTTGTGGACCGGTGCCAACGGAGCTGCCTCCAGATAAATGCGGGGAAACTTAAGAACTGGTGGTGGATTTGCGTAGGAACAAACAAACTTTATCACCAGTGAAGATTCAGGGAAGGGACATTGGGAGAGTGGACTCTTACAAATACCTGAGTGTTTACCTAAACAATAAATTGGACTGGATAAAAAACACTGAGGCGATTTATTAGAAGGGGCAGAGCAGACTTTTTCTGTTGAGGAGATTAAGGTCTTTTGGGGTGCAAGGAGAGCTACTAAAGACTTTTTTTGCAGTATCTCTACTGCAGACAGGAAGAGACTAGACAAGCTGATCAGGAAGGCCAGCTCAGTCCTGGGGATTCCCCTGAACACTATACAAGAGGTGGGAGAAAGGAGGATTGGAGCAATAATATCATCATTGCTGCAGAACGCCTCTCACCCCTTGTATGTAACGGTTACATCACTGAGCAGCTCCTTTAGTCACAGACTGATACATCCTAAGTGTCTGAAGGAGCGTTACAGAAGGTCTTTTCTCCCTGCTGCTGTTAGACTTTATAACCAAAGCTGTTCCCAGTAGACCAGTCATTAAAATACGCTGTTATTACTTTTTAGCTTATACATTGTATTGTGTATATACTGTATATACTGTTATTATAGTATATTTTCTTATTTATTTTATTTGTATTTATTGATTTATTGTATTAATTTTTTATATATTTATTTCGTAATTTTTGCTGCTATAATATATATATATATATATATATATATATATATACACCCACATGCATGTATATGTTTAATAAAAATTTGTTATTTATATATAAGTATAATATAAGTAAAGTATATAAACTTATATAAGTAAAGTATATAAGTACATATACTTTACATGCAATTGTTTCTTAAATAAATACATGCATGTGTGTATTTATTTATACAAAATAATTATACACTGCACACACACACACATATTATGTAAACAAACTTTTATTTTGGATGCTATTAATCACGATTAATCGTTGCCTAGCACTCATATATATATATATATATATATATATATATATATATATATATATATATATATATTCCCATGTGTCAGATTTCACCTTTAAATAAACAAGTTTATATATTTGATTGTTTGTATGTGAAATGTGACCTAGACATGTTTTATGACAAATTCACCCAGCAACTGAACAGATTTCTTGGTGCTTCTACATTATTGTGTTACCTCTCATGGCCACCAGAGGGTGTCAAAAAAGCCTTTTGTTTGTTGAAAAAGTTCCCAATTAATTGCATTTGTACTTTCCTCCCCATGTGTAGTTTGAGTTACACAATCTTAATATCAAGTTCCCTGTGGCCTGCTGACAGATAGCCAAAGAAAACGAGCAGATACGACGACAAAATGTAAAATAAACTGTTATTTTTTACAATATTCATACTACCTTTTATTCCCATTAACTACAATGGTAACTGTTGCACCAGTCGTTGTGTTGCCATCGTTTTCAATCTCTTGCAGCAACACACAAGTTCTAGATCGAAGCTCCGCCCTTTGTGCAGGAGGGGCGTGTCTACTCATTAGCCCCTCCCCCATTGCATTTATCGGTATTTTGCTACGTGTTTTACATCCTCGTCCTCCACATAGCAGCTTGGCGTAAGCGGACCTGAAGTCTCTGTTAAGCGTAGCGTAAAGTATAGGATTTAGCGCAGAGTTTGCGTATCCTAGCCAAAGCACCACTGACTGCGCCGTCCGTGGCGGATTATCTTCGTTGCGTATTCCCATTATCGTGAAAAACGTGAAATACGGGAACCAGCACACCACGAACGCACCAAGCACAACCGCAAGCGTCACTGTGGCTTTGTGTTCGCGCAATGCAAGAATCGTCGCGCCTGGATACGACGACGAACCCCGTCGAATAGAAATGATCCGTTTCGCCTGCATCCTTGCAATGCGAAAAACTCGATGGTAGCTCCAGCACATGGCCACCAGGGGGAGATAAAACGTCACGAAGGCGTCCACCAATACGTATGCTGGATTTAACTCAAATCGGCAGTCTCGCGCAGGGTCGCCCTCGCGAATATTTTGCACGCTCAAGTCTCGCGTATTCCAGCCCATGTGGATGGGGACAAATGAAACGGCAACTGAAACCAGCCAGATTGTCGCTAAAATCGCGCCGACGTGCCACGGAAGCAAAAGCATTGGGTAACGCAGCGGGTCTGTAACCGCAAAGTAACGATCCAAGCTGATAGCAAAGAGATTGAGTATGGAGGCAGTGCATAGCATGACGTCCAACGAAATGTAGATGTTGCAGAAGTGCGCCCCCAGTGGCCAATCGCCCGTAACTTGGTAAAGGGTGGAAAATGGCAACACGAAGGCGCCCAGTAGAAAGTCTGTAACCGCTAGCGAGACAATGAAGCAGTTGGTGACGTTACGCAGGCGTCTCGTAGAGTACACAGCCAGACACACCAAAATATTCCCGCTGACAGTGAGGAGGATCAGAAGCGAGAGCGTTACGGCTAGTGCTATCTGAGATGTCATTCTTTGTTTAGTTGTTGTTTTCTTCACTGTTTTATTGGCAGAGAACTCTAGGTAGACATTAGGTTGTGCGCTTGATTCCAGGGAATGCACATATTTGCATCTGTCAAATGCAATGGATTTTTTTAGGTCAAGATGTTCAGAATGAAAGGCAATGTTTTAGGTCAAAATGTGTGATTTCCTTCACAGTTGTTTCTGTGTGTGTTTATCTTGTTTTCTGTTATTTCTTTTTTGCATATGCCAAACGCATCAATGCAATGCAATTCTTCAGGATGTTTAAACTGGTCTCGGGTGTATATTCCCAACGGTCTCCTTCCACTCTGCAGGGTACGTCCACCTCCTCCATTCATCCATCTGTTCATTCATCCACCTTACGCCCATCTATTTTCTTGTTCCAGACCTCCGTTAGACTGAAGTGTGTCGGCCTCTGCTGGTCATAGTGAGTTACTACATTTTTTTTCTCTCCTGTTAAAAAAAAGAGAACAGAGATGCATTTTTTAGATCAAAGGTTGTCAACCTTTCCCAGGCTAAGGGTCCCCTAATATAAAAAGCTAGACTTTTAACATTGCATAATATATACCATTAATAACATGAACAGACATCACTGTATTATGCTAAATTAGCGTTGACTTTTGCAATACTGTTTTGCAATTAACTGGTTTCAATAGATCTCTTTAATGTGTGACATGATGTTTTATGCTATTTATTTGGGTTCAGTAATTTTACCACATAGCTTGTTTAACCTGTCAGGGAAGTCAAACGCTGCAACTGAACCACAAAACCAAACAACAAGTGAACTGTCACCCATGAAAACTGACCTGTGTTACTCGAGCACATGCCAGCGATGCAGTTTGGTCTGCTTTTTTGTGGCGTTTTGCTCTTCGAATAATATTTTATATGTATTAAGAGAAACAAGGAATGTTTTAAAGCAAGTATCTCTGTATATTCAGACATCTTGCAATAGTGATAATGAATCAAGGTATTTTTCCAGACATACACTAAGGCTGAATCCCAATTCTCTGTCTTCCACCTTCCCCCTAGTTTTGTACGTTCACGTGAGAGTAATGGCAATCCCAATTCTGGTTTTGATCGAGGGGTACCCCTTGGTTGCAAGTAAGCTCGGGAAAATGCTTGGTTTTAAGGGGTATCTACCACTTCCCCTTAGCCCTACCCCTTGATCAAAAAGAGAATTGGGATTGCCATTACTCTCACGTGAACGTGCAAAACTAAGGGGAAGGGGTCAGACAGAGAATTGGGATTCACCCTAATACTGTTTAAAAGTTTAGGGTCAGTATGTTTTTTTGAAAGTTATTTTTGGAAGAAAGAAAATTCTTTTTAACAAGGTATTGAATTGATCAAAAGTGACAGTAAAAGCATTTAATTAAATATAATAAATAAATAAAAAATCCTGAAAGAAATTAAGCGCAGTTTCCACAAAATAAGCAACATTGATAAATGTTTCTTGAGGATTTCTGAAGGATCATGTGACACCGAAGAATGGAGTAATGATGCTGAAAATTCAGCTTTGATCACAGCAATAAATTATACTTTACTATATATTTACATAGAAAACAGTTATTTTAAATTGTAATAATATTTCACTATTTTACTGTATTTTTGATCAAATAAAGTCAGCCTTGAAGAGACTTCTTACAAAAACATTAAACAAATCTTAAAGACCCCAAACTTTTGAACGGTAGTGTACATGACTCTTTACATCCATACAACACAATAGTGTGACATTCAAAATTACATCATTAAGGAAAGATACACATTCTTCCACATAGAACAACAAACATGGCTTCACTGTAAACAATGCAGAAAACAGTCAACAACTAGTGTTTGTTTGGCTGCACGTTGATCATGTTAAAGACATTTATTGCAGAGTAATGTAATGCTTTCTCAGGCAACCACACACTGCGTGTGCGTGTAGGACAATAAGTTGAAAGGGAACAGAATCCTCTAACACTCATATTAGTGTAGCACAACAAAAATGGCACATTACGATCAAAGCCGGAGTGGAGATAATGTCATATCTGCACACATTAGCTTTGTTCAGTGTTCAAAGTAAACACACTCTTTTCTTCTTCCTTTTAGAGACTTTATAAGCACTCGTTAACGGCACATTCCTGGATGCATTGTGATATTCTATATGAATAGATTCACACGACTTGCAGTTTTTCCTTTTTAAAATGCTCACAGACCTTGTTGACCTTGCATCTGCTGAGAGCTTTTCCACGGTGTGTGTGTGTGTGTGTGTGTGTGTGTGTGTGTGTGTGTGTGTGTGTGTGTGTGTGTGTGTGTGTGTGTGTGTGTGTGTGTGTCTGTGTGTGTGTGTGAGAGAGAGAGCGAAAGGAGGAAGAAATTAATATCTGTCAACTGGGTCACTTATACTATGCAGTAGCCTATGTCTCCATTTCTACAGTATGTGTCTTACTATATTGCATAAAATATTAAACTCACCATTTCTGCAGATAGCTATCATATTAGTTATTTTTATTTTATCCCAATGCCATAATGAAGGGAATTTGAAATCATTGTACTCCTTTACTTAGACCGGATATTCATTTCTGTCTAACATGAAAATAAATGTATTCAGTATTCCATTATTTTTTTCTTTCTCTAATGTTCGAGGCAATGTTTTAACTGATTTTTTTAAATTAATTTTTCAATTTATGTGGTTTTTCATAAACACCTTTTGTTATAGAGGTTGAAACTCTCTCTTTACACCCTGCAGTCTATAATAGAAGTGGTCTTAATATAAAAAATGTACATAGTACAACTAGTTTGGGACTGCTATTTAATAGCCTTACATGATACTCTTTATTCAACAGTGCCATGTTAATTTCGTTGACGAAAATAACGACGAAAATTATTCGTCAACGACATTTTTTCACAGACGAAAACGAGACGATAACTAAATAAAACCTAGTTTTGAATGACAAAGACTATGACGAAAATCTATTGACATTTTCGTCAACGAATAAAAACTAGACGAAAATGTTAGATAGTGACGATTTGGGAAGCAATCCGTCAGAACTGATGTCCTGCGTGTGTGGTAGATGCGCACATTTGTAGGCTACTGTAACGTGATCTACCCCGCGGTCATAAAACGTTAAAAAATGTGAACGTCTGGGAGAATGAGTAGAGCAGACATATAGATCTCTGAATAAGAGTGACGATGCAAAAAAGAGCTCTATTCGGTGCGGTTTTCTTTGCGCACACACCTAACCCGAAGCGTGCAGTCATGCACAATACACCTACAGCGCGCGAGTAGGCTACTGAATTGAGCTCTCTTTCGTGTCTGTATGGAGAAATACACAACAGTATGTCTAAATGTCCTTTTTGGAGAGTATTCATGTAAACTATGCTGGTTATGTCTTAAACTGTGAGTGTGTCGGATGTGCATCAGTGCAATTGTATCCGCATGTCATTGGACATGATCCGACGTCTTAAAGTGACAGTGGCAATAAACCTAATGCGGTCCGTGTCCTTAATTTTGATCAAGCAACAAAAGAAAAAGAGAAAAGCATTCACTGTTTGTTAATAGCTTTAATAAGGATTAATTATATTTAATTCATACAAATAAATATGTCTGCTTGAAAGAATAAAGAATGATGTGTAAGTAGTTATAAGGAATGAATATATCATTCATTGTAAAGAAGACTGTGTTGTACTTTAGGAAAAGTGGTTTTATTTCATTTTAAGATATTTTTTAAGTAACAGCAGTTAAATCTGTATCTGTATTGCATGTTCAAACTTAAAAATCATTCATATTAATAGGTTAATAGATGTTTTCTCCGGGAGTATATGGGTTTGGAAATTTTAGAGAAATTCTAAATTAATGCATTACAATTGAACTAAACCCTTTATATTTTAGTCGACTAAATCTACTGTAGATTTAGTCGACTAAAATGTTATTGTATTTCGTCGACTAAAACTAGACTAAAACTAAAACAATTCAGATGACTAAAACTAAATGGCATTTTAGTCAAAAGACTAAGACTAAAACTAAATCAAAATTTGCTGACAAAATTAACACTGCAACAGTGTTAGTGATATTCTTACAATCGATGTGCATATTAAAGTCATGTTAAAGTGCTGAAAATCAAGGGTTTAATGTTGTTATACAGTGGTGGTCACAATTAATGGCACCCCTGGTAAATATGATAAAAAAAATGCCTGTAAAAAAAACCTTACCTAACCCTTTATTTAAAAAAATTAGCAAAAATCTAACCTTTCATTGAAGTAAAAGAATTGAAAGTGGGGGGTAAATCACACGCTTTTCTCCAAAACACCCTTTTTTTCAAGCGAGTCCGTCCTCCTGGAAGTGTGTGAGCGAGCGGCCGCTCTCCTCAACATTGAGTGTCCGGCTCCACAGAGCGCCATCGACCAGGAAATGGACATTTATGATGGGAAACTGCTGGGACCAAGGAAACATCTCTCTTCCCCGTCCTCCCAGCGTGCGCAAAGCACATGAGGAACAACTGGAGCGACCCGCTCGATTTGAAATACGGTCTCGCTGGCCTCGAGGTAAAGGAAATGGTGGCTCTCGGCATGAGTGATCCCCCCCGCCATCGAGCCTGCTTTCGCCAGGCACCTTAACTCCGCCGGCGGACGGCTCGCTCCCCTGGAACCGGTTTTGCTCAACAAGATGGATCGCTTTTCTGCCTCAGTGCACCAGGCGGCTTACAAGTCCTCAGCCTTGGCTGTCAGGGCCCTTAATCTCTCTTCCCTCCTCTCCGCTTACCAGGCGGAGATTCTGGAGGATTTGGGGCAACAGTTGGACAAGGGATCCCCCTCACCAACCCTGTGGAAGGTGGTTTTTAACTGTTAAAGGACAATGATGAACCGAGGGCTAAATAATACATGGGTACCGAGTCTACCGTTCTCTGGGATGCGTTTCCATGATAATCGAATGTACCCAGTTTTAACGTTAGTTTTAGTTTAATCACAGATTAGCTTATAACGCTAGTGTATGGGGCATCGAATAAGTAAAAATAAAAATAGCTAGTTAACACCACTAACAAGGCTCAAAATAGCCCCACACTAACACTGTAGCATAATGAGGGTCTCTACCTGCAAACCGAAGCATTGAGAACTGTGTAAGTTTACGCACAGTTTGATAAGGAGATAATTTAGTAGGAATCAGTGCACTTCACGGATATTAGGCAGGAGCCATCTTTGGAAAACCGTCTCGACCAGTCGACCCACGAACGACGTGCTACGTGAGCTGAACTGTGACTATCGACCAGGACGTAGCACGTCGTTATTTTTACTTATTCGATGCCCCATACACTAGCGTTATAATCTAATCTATGGTTAAACTGAAACTAATGTTAAAACTGCGTACATTCGATTATCATGAAAACGCATGTGTTATTTAGCTCTAAGGCCGTGTGTCCACCGTGTGTCCTGCGTTTTTTCACGCGGCTGGCGTATTTTTTCAATTGTTTTCAATGGGAGCGCCGCGTTTTTAGAACGCCGTGAGCGTAACGAGGCGCTGAGCGTGTATTTAACGCTCAAGCGCTGATTGTTCGGCATTTTTTACTGGTCGCCAAGAGTTGAAAAATGTTCAACTTTGTGTAAAACGCAGTGCTCATCACTGTCACTTTTTACCCAGCCGTCCAATCACAGTGGAGGAGGGGCGGGACTAATACCACACCGACCAACTGTCACAACATTCAATCTGAACAATGATGTCAACCAGCAGAGCTAACCGAACAAAATGGATGAAAAATAAATTTTTAGTATGAAACAAATTATCTGCGAAATCAGTTACAGGTAAACTGTGCCGCGGATACTGTATCATAGCAACGAAGCGTCTCAACTGAAAAAGCGCAGCGCTGCCATAACGCTCTCAAGCGCCCACAGCTAGGCGTTTTCAGCTAAGCGTTTTCAGCAGAGCGTCCAGCGTTTTCAGCTGACTAAAAACGCTTTGGTGGACACACGGCCTAAGTTCATTTTTGGCTGGAATTGTCCTTTAATGACCTCGTCCTCCGTAATGCCCGTCAAGCCGTCCAAGCCTGCAGGCGCTCCATGGCGTTTTCTGTTCACTACAAAACGTGAAACGTGTGTGTTTCTGGGGTTATTATCATGTGTGTGCCACATACATGTTTAATGTCCTTCATGTGCACAGCAGTTATGTGTGTGTGGGTCAGGATTGCAGGTTAATGATTTATGGGATGTGTCAGGCACCGCCTCCCTGGGGCAACCGTCCTTCTCTGGCTTACAGAACCTCACTGTGAGTGTATTGGGGATTCGGGGAGCTGTCCATGTCTCTCCCATAGGTGGATCTCGAACACGAGATGATGAAAGAGAACAATAGGCTACTGTCGTAGGGCTGCACAATATATCGAAATATCGCAAATGTATATATCGCGATATGCATATCGCAATGGCTTGCAATAACTGTGTGGTCATAAAGAAGAGACTCGCTGCTCTTGGCATTTTAATGATCCAAGATGAGTTTTAAGGGATACAATTATTGACTACAGGGGGACTTTAAGTAAAGTGGGACGTTACTTGTGTGTGTGTCAATCATTTTTGAGAAAAATAAATTAGCTTGATTCAAATTCCTAAAATTGAATGACTATGAAGGGAAAATGTGGACCCCACGGCCAAACTATTTGGGAACCGCTGGTCTAGAGCAACATCTGTCTCTTTTTTTAGTTTTTTTTGAGTTCCCAAACGAGCCTTTGGCAAATCTGAGCACAATTTAAGAAACTGAGATTCTTCTGAAACTATAAGGGTCTTTTTCTCTGGAGAAAAATCTGAGAATCATGAGACTTCAGCAAAAATATCATTGCATTGTAAAAGAAACATCTGAGATGTATTCAGCAAACGTGCTTGTTATTCTACTGTATGTGGGTCTCTCTACTTTTGTGTCCTGCTCTTTCTCATTATATCTCAGAGAGAAAAAGCTGTTTTTCCCTATAAAAGTAGATCTTATATAATGATTTCGAAACATATGGACTGTTTAATTAACTTAATGTCAACGTTAACACTTTGTGTGCTGTCTTCAGTCCCACCTGTCTCTGTTTCATTGAGATGCACATTTCTCCTCTGCTATTGCAAGAAACCTTCTCCATAACAGCGTGTTAAACTTTAAACAGATTATGAAATATTTAACATTACCTTCGGCAATGTCAGCATGGCACATCTGCCTTCTGACAAGTCTTTTTCAATTAAGATCGTTTTCAATTTCACTTTCAACTTAAAATGATAGTATTAATGCTGCAAAGTTCTATAAATATGAATTAGCTGTAAAGCAGCTCTGATGCTTTAATAATACTCATAATACTTTCACATTTCAATTTTTTTCTAGAGACAAAGGGTTTAAGAGTTATAACATTAATAACAATGTATAACAAGTCCATAATATATAATATATTCTATATATATATATATATTATAATTTTTATATATAATATATATAACAATAATATATATAACAAGTCCAAAATATAACAAGTCCATAATCTAAGACTAAGTCCATAAAATGACGGAACCCCTAAAAAAATTCTAAATATGAAGCGCCTGACGGAACTCTTTAAGATTCTATGGAACCTTTTCTTATAAAAAAAAAAAAGTTCAAATGTTTTCTCAATGATCTTGCCTGTAAAAGACGCAGGCGGCGTGTTTTGGTGTTATTTTGATGACTTCATGTTCCTGTGCATTTAAGTGGCCACTCTGCTCCGATCATTGATTGGCTTGTAAACATATTTGTCAGTGTTCCTCCTCATTTCTGAGGCTGTCAGGAAGTCTTCGTGGAATACAGCCGCTCGTCTTTTGATTGCTTCTGACAAGCATGGTCGTCATGGGTGTTGGGTTGCTAGGAAACCACATCCTTTTAAATGATAGGATGATTTGTTTGTTATTTCTGAAGTAAACTGAAGAGGTACGATGTGAAGAGGGCATGTGTTTCATCTTGTGATTCCTCTGACGTGCATAAAGAAATTCTCTACATTGATCTCAGATCAAATAGAGTGTGATTCACTTCTTTTAGCATCCTCTGTAGAAATCTGACACACACACACACACACACACACACACACACACACACACACACACACACACACACACACACACACACACACACACACACACACACACACACACACACACACACACACACACACACTCGAAACACAAAAGCGCAGGCTCAAAAGACGATCAGATCACATCAAGTCTGTCAGATAAAGCATCAAGTCTTCTGTTGAAAAGACCAACGGCCACAAACTTCTAATGAACGTCTAAAACAATCAGTCTCAGCAAGACATCCACTGATTCCTTCAACAGCAAAGTCCCAAAAACACTCCTTCCCACAGCGTCTACATTTTCCTGACCTTCTCTATGAATGTGTTTATCTGTTATTTTCATGTACTGTAAACAGCTGTCAGCATTTACCCATTCAGCAGATTTAAACATTTTATTCTAGTCCGCATTATCAAGTACAAAAAAAATTTGAGAATGCAGTTTTAATGTTGGAATGATTCTGCCAAAAGGAGATTTTTTATGTGATGCAGTAGCAGCAAAACTTACCTTGTACGACCTTCATTCTTCTGTTTCTCTAGCCTTTCTCTCTCTCTCTCTATCGCACACACACACACACACACACCGACACACACACACACACACACACACACACTCTATCTCTATAACTCAACACACTTCTTCAGTTAGCCAATCAGATGCTTCTATCTCTACACACACACACACGCACGCACGCACACGCACACACACACACACACACTATCTCTATAAGTCAACACACTTCTTCAGTTAGCCAATCAGATGCTTCTCTATATCTCTCTCTTTGCTTTTCTACTGTAGAACGGTGTGTGTAACGGAGTGTAAGGAGGATGGACCAGGACTCTCTCTCTCTGTGCGTATTGTTTAGTGTTTAAAAGCTGTTATTTTCTTTAAGACAGAAGTCAAATTTACTGTTTAGTTTGTGTTCACCTTGACTACAGAAAGCAGATGTTTTAGAAGTAAATGGGTCAAGTCGTGTTACAAACTCTCCTCATTTGCTCAGAAACGATATTTCTCTGTTTTTTGATTTTTAAACATTTAGATGAAAGTTGTGAGTAAGTGTATTATATCAAATGAAACATAAGAATCTGCTAATTCAGTAAATATCATGCAATTCTTGATTTTGTCATACGTCAGCGTTACCTGACACAGAACTGACACTTAATATTCAACACTATTATTGATCTGACTGCTCTCATGCTATTGGATGAGAACTGAACTGGACGATGACATCACTGTTTTCTCCAGAGCTGCTTTACAGAATAACTCGACTCTTTTCGCATCATCGAATCACTATTTTCCTGTTTATCACTAAAGCGCCTTTTAAAAAAAAACTGCTTTGTATAAAGCGCTATAGAAATAAAGGATACTTGACTGCAAATAAAACCCAGAAGTGAAATGCAGATTTTTCTTCCTTATTGATTTGTTGGTCCTGTAATTGATTTCATCCCTGGACCTCGATTCTTGCCATCCCATAATGTAGATTTACCCGGACGGACGGACGGACACACACACACACAACTTATCAAGTGTTTATTGTCACTTTCGAATTCTTATAAATTCAGCTCCACATCTTTTATATACAAATCAATATTATTACATTTACTTTGAAGTGTTTATTCAATGCTTTACAATTACCTTTTGATTGTTATTATTGATTGTTATCCACATAATTTGCCACGTAGTTGCCATGACTTTCTCTAATAGTGTTTTTCAATGTCTTGTTCAGTGATGAAACGATGGACTGAACCTGCAATGTTACTGTAACCAGCGACGGGGTTTAACAAACATGATCCTGACAGAGACTGACATGCTGGTGAGTATTAAACACCTGAAAATATTTATTATTATTTTTAAATATTTAAAGTTAATCTCTAAACTTTAAATATTAAATTAAAATTTCCCAGTACTGTTGTGGTTAATAAGGCTTTATGTGGTCTGATCCAAATTAAAACCCCTCACATTATCCACTTGAGGAAACCAGCGGAGATGTACAGACCTCTTTAAATCAAAGTGACTGATGCATTATGGGGCGTATTAAGAGGTTCTTTATGCTTCAACAAAAGGCTGCGTTTATTTCTGTGAGAGCTGTCCTGTTTTTCAGCACAGATCACAGTAGGAAAACACAAAGCCGGAGCATTTAACGGCCTCCAGCTGATTTTATAATTGCCACATGCATAAATGTTGGTATTCATTGATGAATCTTCATATATGGACGTGTCACGTGTATGTAACTGAAATTTGACGTTTTCTGAACATAACTGTGTGTTCTGGGTGGTTGTTATGTGGTTTCTTTCAGGTCCAAGTGAAATGATTTCACCCCTCAAGTCTCTATGATATACTTTTCTCTAAACATGAGTCCTTCGGGATTTTTTTCAGGTAAAATGTATGTTGATCAAGTGTTCTAAGTATTGCTTACTCATATTTAAAAAAGCAAATAATAACTAATGCAAAAGCGCTAAAACTTTAACTTAAACTAAAAAAACAACAACAACAGGAAATACAAAATAAAACCGAATTAAAAAAAGACCCTTCTACTCAAAAAGCTGCATAATGAACTCTGAGTGAGTGTTTTCAGTGCAATTAAAACATTTGTGTTACCAATATAATAAAAGCTTCATTGAAATTTAAACGTATTTTATTTCAGCTAGTTACTAAAGTTACAAAATTTCTCATTTTAATTTAGTTGAACTGTGATGTACTAAAAAAACTATACTAACTATAAAGACATACTGAAAATTTATAAAAACACAACTAAATTAATACAACTTTAAACAAAAACGAAAAATAAAAACGAATTAAAAACAGACATTTCTGCTTATCTACTTGTGTTATTTAAGTTTTTATTTTTGTTCTATTATAATTAGCTTTTATTTTTATACATTAAGTTTTCATGATCATTTTTTAGTAGTTTCATTATGTGCTTTTATGTATTGATAATTTTTTTAAATCTTGCTATTTAGATTTAATTGATTTTATTTGATTTTTATTTCCACTTAACAATTTAAGTTCTTCAACTTATTTCAGTTCATTGCCAAGGCAACATTATATAGACATAGCCTACTTAAAAATAATAATAAATATGACAAAAACACACACCAAAATCACTAAAACATTAACAAAAATAAAACTAAAATTGTAAATAAAAACAAATTTAAAAATAAATCTCTATTTGTGTTATTTTAGTTTTTATTTTAGATTTATTATAATTTAATATTTTGAATTCGCTTTTGTTTTTATTCTTTTAGTTTTCATGGTAATTTTTTGTTCCGTTTTTAATAATCGTGCTTTTGTCAATTTATTAGTTTTTTTAAATATTGCTTTTTATATTTAATTAATTTTTATTTCAGTTTTAGTTTTAATTTTTAATTTCCAGTTAATAGTTTTAGTACTTCAACTTATTTTTAATAACTTACTTTATATTATTTATGAGCTTATTTCCAAGGCAACATACATTCAGTTTGATTAAAAAAATATATATATATATTTCAGCTTTATTTCAATGAACAGAAATGTTTTAATATTTTTAGTTTTAGTTAATGATAATAATAACCCTGCTTCTATTCAGCAAGCTGCATGATGAAGTCTCTCAGAGAGAGTTTGCGGTGCCCTCTGTAGGCCACCGAAGGTGTTGCGCCTGAATATTGACATTATTCTGATGTTTGATGAGTACAGTTACAGAGCAGCTCGTTTGTGTGTTTGTATAAACCCGCTTGCATTAAATCTCTCAGATGCATAAAGCAAACATCTTAGGGGAATCTGTGCTTTATCTCGTCCCACACCAGATGTTTCCTCCTGCATAAAAGATTCATAAATGATGATTTTTGTGCTCCATCACACACCCTAATACCCTCACTGTAGATCAGAGCAGAGTTTGGGACTCAACACATACACGATCCATATAAAAGCCATTGAAACGTGTGCTTTAGTCGTCATGCTGAAGTTGTGCTGCGTATGTCAGCCGATGGAAGGCCAAAAGAGGAAGAGGAAGAAGCAGACAGTCAGACAGAGAGGAGGAGTTATTTCTTATGCTGGTTATTTCTTACACCCTCACCCAAAAAAACAGCCGGTGTTGGACATTAGAAAGGAACCGAGATACTCGTAAAGATTAAATACAGACAGAAAGAGACGCAGGAGAGCGTTTTAAAGTCCAACCAATGGCTCCTTGGACAAAAACTAGCTCTGAAAGATATGGAGTTGGTGAGTTTGGCCTTTTTTTTGTAATTCACCTGTGCAGGAAGGAATGTTTTCTGTGTGTTTGTGTGTGTGTTTGTGTATATTCCTGGCGCCACTCGCAGCGGCCGTCTATAGTTGCATGAATTCAGTTCCTATTTCTCAGGATGTGGGCAGAGACGAATCAGTCAAACGGCTCAACAGTCACTGGCCTAAACAGATTGCAGCATTTTATCTTTTAGCACTTGTTTTTTTGCTTTGCAATCCTGCAAATATTCAGATTTATGATGATGCGGTCTTGCAATGCTTGTTAGCATTAGAAATGCATTGAAAAAATGGTTTATTAAAGTCAAAAATATAATTTAACGCAACTGAATACACCTGAAATAACTTCTTAATGACCCTCTGCACATTTTCACTTATTACAGTCTAAAGCATTTGCCTTTTATGTGCTTTAAGGTTTGACGACATTTAATAACTCAAGAGTCCTGCATGAAATGAGATCTCTTTAATATCTAGATTGTTTCTCATAGACCGCAATGAGAAGAAAAAGCAATCTCACACAAGCCTCCTCCAGAGCTTCATCTCACTAATGTCTCAAAATGTGCTCATATTTGCTCAAGTGTGCAAACAAATCTCAGTTTGAACTCAAATGTTTCTCATAAAATAAATGAAATCAAATTCTAAACGTTAAAAAAAATATATAATAGTATTTGAATTACACTAAAATAACACTAATTGTGTCTGTTTTCTCTTAAGGAATTACAGGAGAAACATCTGAGACAAAATAAATTAAATTAAACACGTGAGAACTTCATTAAGTCTCTGATCATTCTATGAGAAGAAATATTTCATGCAAATGAGATTTGAAATCCATTTTAATCATCAGAAGTTCGTTCGTGAAACGTCCAGGAAGAGCAGTGCTAGCTTGAGATGGTGACGCTGATTAGAGTAACTTTATTTAGAGTTGTTTGTGAATGTTGAACTGTCACCTGTAAAACATAATGCTCAAAATAATGAATTGGTTTGAGTAGAGCCAACTTAAATGAAACAAATCATTTCAATCAGATCAACTTTTATGAACTTTCTTTTTCTTTTGAGTTAACAAAACTGACACATTTTAAGTAATCTGAATTGTTTCATTGTTTTGAGTTTCATGAACTTGTTTCTTTTAATTCAGACAGACTTAAATTTAACTAAAACTGGACTGGGAGTTCTACTTCCCAGCATGCTTTTCCATGACACTTAAAAGGGAGTGTAAATGCTAATATTAAGTGTTATGTAATGTTTTTGTGTGTGCAAGATTAATGTTAAGTGGTAGATTTAGTAGTGTTTAATGTTTTGTTATGCTAGTTTAGAAGAGTTTCTGTTATGTTGTTGTTTTTTGGTTATCATCATGGTGAAGAGGGGAGCATGAGCTTGGTTTGAGAGCAGTATTTTAAATGTTTTATATAAGTGCTATGCTATGCTAATGCTATCAAAGCACTGTGTTACCAATTAGCATGGTGGCATTTATTGAATTAGCTAGTTAAAGCTAGCCAAGTTTCCACTACTAAAAATATTTAAGTTGAGATTAAAAGAAAAATTAAAATTAAAATGGATGAATTAGCTTGCTCAAATATTTCAAGTTAAGAACAATTAAAATGTGCGAATACAAAATAAAAATCTGCAAGTTCTGCTTACTTCAATTTTTTTAACTTAAGGAATTTAAAGTTTAAGTAACTGATTACTTAAAATTATTTGACTTTTGCCAACTCATTCGGGTTTATTTTGAGAAAAACAGTTTTGAAATGAATGGAAAAGTGGTTTGACTTCTGATTGGGCAATGTTTGTGCCTCTGATTCTGATGTAGTCAGCAGTTTTGTAGCTCACAATAGTGAAGAAATAACGTTATTGCACATACTAAAACTTTTGAACTAATTCATTAAAAAAGCTTTCTGCTTATGTAAATGCATATGAATTGCTTATTTAAAGCCATTTTAATTGTAAACATGCTGATGGCGGCGTGTATCTCTCTCTCTCTGTGTGTGTGTGTGTGTGTGTGTGTGTGTGGTGTTGCACAGGAAGCTGCTTTGAGAGGAAGTAGGCCAACGAACTCGTACTTGCAGAAATAAAGTGTGTGTGTGTGTGTGTAATATGATGTTCTCCATCTCTGCAGTTTAATATTTCCACGTCATTGATGTTGGCTAAAGAATTAAAGTTCAGTGCATGTGTCGTCCTGCAGCGTTTGTGCTCCAGACATGAATTGCAGGACTTTTTTCACACCAGACAAGAAGAAAGCAAAGTAGTTGAGGACAGATTCTTATCGTTTGATGTCTTAAAGGGAGCATTAAAGGATCTCATTCTGCTATTTTGATGGGCATCACTTGAGAAATAAATCCAAACTGTGACTTCACTTTATGCATTTTCAAATGCATCTGATGAATTTTATGCAATTTGTATTTTCTCTGAAGTTAAATGGAATTTCAACGCCAAAGCGGAAAAGCAGTTGTCCTTGTCTGTCGGGGACACGGTACACATACAGGAGTCATGTGAAGGTGAGGGATTCTGGGATACTTGCTTTACTTTTGCATTTATGCATTTAACAGAATTTGCTTCCAGGGAATTACATTGCATGCAAAGTCTACATTTGATGAGTTCATGCGTTCCCTGGGAATTAAACCCATGGCCTTAGGGTTGCCAGCGTCAGCTCTACTGTTTGAGCTGGGTTTTTAGGTTGTGTTCACACTTGGCATGTTTGGTTAGATTAAAACGAACCCTCGGTGTGATTGCTCTGTTAGTGCTAAGGGTGTATTCACACCAGAAAAAGTCCGCTAGTTCACTTGCTTTGGTCTGGACCAAATGCAGTGTTGACTTTTGTTTCGCTTTCACTCTGCCCTTTTTGCAAGTGAACCAAAAACGAACCAAAATCAGGACCTGATGTGACTCTAAAAAGGACAGAACGCTCAAGCATACCTGTTTTTCTCGTCTTAGTCATGATTTTGCCCATCACAGTTCACTACAGACATCAGAACTGCAACTCCTCACAGCAGATCTGGGTTTGTGTGTGACGGAGAGATTCCTCCTGCTGTTTTTGACTCCTTTATACATTTTATAAGCTCTTCAGAAGGACCAAAAGTGAACTGAACTACAAGTGTGAACACCCTAAAAGACACTTAATAGTCAGCAATATTATTGATTTGACTACACTGACACTATCATATGAGAACATGAGCTGAATTATGACAGTGTTGTCTTCTGTTGAGCAATTTTATAGATGAATCGAAGTTTCATAATTGCTGAATTCTGCAACATCAACGCTGTTATTGAACTGAATCAACACTGAACTGACTCTGAATAATGATACTGACCTCTTCTGTATTCCATTTTTGAACATTCCATTTTATTGTCCAAACTTTATAGGAATGTTACTTTTGAATGTTCTCCAAACATTCTGAAACAATTAATAACATTTAAAAAACTGGACGAACAACATCCAAGTAAAACGTTTCAGAAAAAAAAGTCTCCATGAATGATGTTTAATAATGTGTTTGTGATAACATTTTAAGAACATTAGACCAGATAACTTTAAAACAAATGATCTGTTAATGTTACAAGAAGAACATTTGTGCATAACTTTGAGAGAACCTTGCCAGAATGTTGACTATTGAAATGTTCTCATAAATTGCCTGAAATATAAACCAGTCTGTTATTGTTCCAGGATGGTATAAAGGTTACGTGATCAAGAACAAAGAGAGAAAAGTGAGTAAATGCATATTTTATTGATAGTGTTTGTACAAGAGCAGAATGTTCTCTTCCTGAATATCTGATCTGAACTTCCTCTACTACCTGCTGGCTGATTAACTTTCTTCCTTTATTTAAGGGAGCATTTCCTGCCAACTTTATAGTGCTAAAGGAAGTCATCATCGAAAAGAGAGGGTGAGTATGTCTTTCCATCAATCCAATCAATACCTCCATCCATCCATCCATCCATTATTCTCTCTTTCCATCCATCCATTCATCCATCATTCTGTCTTTACATCCATCCAAATCCATCCATTCATCCAAGTCCCATCCATCCATCCATTATTCTCTCTTTCCATCCATCCATTCATCCATCATTCTGTCTTTACATCCATCCAAATCCATCCATTCATCCAAATCCCATCCATCCATCCATCCATTATTCTGTCTTTCCATCCATCCATCATTCTGTCTTTCCATCCATCCAAATCCACCCATTCATCTAAATCCCATCCATCCATCCATCCTTCTGTCTTTCCATCCATCCTTCCATTCATCCATCCTCCATCGTTCTGTCTTTCCATCGATTCAAATCCATCCATTCATCCAAATCCCATCCATCCATCCATCCATCCATCATTCTGTCTTTCCATCCATCCATCATTCTGTCTTTCCATCCATCCATCATTCTGTCTTTCCATCCATCCATCATTCTGTCTTTCCATCATCCAAATCCACCAATTCATCCAAATCCCATCCATCCATCCATCCATCCATCATTCTGTTTTTTAGAGATGCACCGATTGATTGGCTGGTGATCGGAATCGGCCGATTTTCACTTGATCGGCCATGACCGGCGACCGGCCGGTCAGTCTGTTATATTCTGATTTTTTTGCCGGTCAAATGCACTAGGGCGCCGCATGATTAACATCGCGCAACATCAGCATCACACGTGCACACGGAACGCACATGTAGGAAACCTTGTGAATTACGGCCGTTTCAAACCGCAAGCGTGAGCAGCGCGTTTTCCCCCCCCGGTGTGCATGTTAATCAATGAGTGCATTCACACCGAGAGCAGGAGCAGCGCGCGAGCGCCGAGCAGGAGCGTCGCGTGAGCAGCAGTGAAGCGCGGGTTTCGGCGCAGAGTCTATTTTTGCTGCTCACGCTCAATTAAAGTGAAAGCACCCTTTTGTTGGACAAAATACATATGATTTCACCCAAAAAGTGGCCAGAATTTGCATGTCTGGTGTGTTTTAACAAGAACTGGAGTAGGCTATGTCAGAAAATAAATTATTTGTATTATTTCCCAATCGTTTCCCTGCACTTGGTCCACTTGCCCGAGCTTAGTGCTGTTTAGCCTGGCTGGACATGTGGCAGAGAGAGAAGAACTGTTTGCGAAATAAAACTTGCCATTGATGTACAAGTGATTGCAATAAGCCTGTGTGTGTGTTTGGATAAATATCTTTATACTGCAAGGCTATATTTATTTATTTTTGCTATTTATATATTATTTTATTGCCAATACCTGTTTTCATACAGAAGTTTAGTTTCCTAAATAAGTAAATATATCACATTTTTGTATAGTTGAATATAGGAATTGAAAATGGTTCTTCCATACCATAACACTGCACTTACATGTGTGAATTTCCCACACCAGGAGTAGGCTAATAATTCATATAGTTAAATTTTATTTAATTTGTTAAAAAATGTTCTATGTAAAATGTTTTATTAAAGAAAAGATAGAAAATAAATATTTGTGTTTGCTGTAAAGTGGTTAGAAAAAATGAAATCGGAATCGGCTAAAATCGGTATCGGCAGGCCAAACTCATGAAAAATCGGAAATCGGAATCTGCCTACAAAATTGTAATCGGTGCATCTCTACTGTTTTTCCATCCATCCAAATCCACCCATTCATCCAAATCCCATCCATCCATCCATCATTCTGTTTTTCCATCCATCCAAATCCACCCATTCATCCAAATCCCATCCGCCATCCATCCATCGTTCTGTCTTTCCATCCATCCATCCATCCATTCATCCATCCATCCATCCATCCATCCATCCATCGTTCTCTTTCCATCCATCCAAATCCACCCATTCATCCAAATCCCATCCATCCATCGTTCTGTCTTTCCATCCAATCCAATCCAATCATCCATTATTTCATCCATTCATCCATCCATCCATCCATCTTTCTGTCTGTCCATCCATCCAAATCCACCCATTCATGCAAATCCCATCCATCCATCCATCCATCCATCCATCCATCCATCACTCTGTCTTTCCATCCAATCCAATCATCCATTCTTTCATCTATTCATCCATCCATCCATCCATCATTCTGTCTTTCCATCCATCCATCCATCCATCCATCCATCCATCCATCATTCTGTCTTTCCATCATCCCAATCCACCAATTATTCCAAACCATCATCCATCCATCCATCCCACTCTCTCTCTTCTTCTGTAGAGATGAGGAGGTAATAACCTCTGTTGAGATGCCCCTGGTGAAGGAGGTGACCACCACACTGAGAGAATGGGGCACCATCTGGAAACAACTCTATTTGGTAAGACATTTAGATGTGGATGTGTTAAAAATAAAGGTGACAATGATTCCACAAAGAACCTTTAACATCCATGAAACCTTTTTGATTTTACAAAAGGTTCTTTGTATTTTTAAAAGATGTTCTTTATTCAAAAGGTCTTTTTGTAGTGCTGTCATAGAAGAACCATTTTGTAGTAGTGAAAAGTTCGGATCATTTTACTGACTCGGATCTTTGAATCTCGTTCATCCTAATGAATGAATCTATTTTTGAGTCATTCTGTTCATTTCACTAGAATGTATTTAAAATGTTACATGTTAATAGCCAAATTCCCCAAACACATCAAATGTTGATCGCATTTAGAATAAGAGAAAAATTGCAAAGCAAGGAAAAGGCCAAATTTTGAGAAACAGAAACGATTAATTAATATTTCTGAGTCTTCAGGCTATGCAGTATGTTAGTTTACCTCACCTCTTCAGTTTACCTCAGTCTTTCGTTTATCCTGTGAAATATCCCCATAAGCTGAGCTGTGCAGTCTGTACCAGATACATCTCTCGAGTGTTCGGGTTCGAGTCGCTCGGTTTTATGTCACGTAACTGCATATTGTTATTAGGCTATATATAGGTATCTTTATCAAAGTGATTTTCCCCATCATAGATAGAGTTTAAAGCATTGCCAAGTCTTTCACGAGTTCACATCTACATATAATTATTATGGTAAAGGTTATGCGTACTTGGCTGCTGTCCGGGTGGAGGGCTCCGAGCTCGGAATTTCTGCCCGAACCCAGAGTACTCCCCCCGTTGGTAAGAGTAGATGGAACTAGAGATGGAACTAAAAGTGAGGAGATGGGGTGGAGGTGGGATGCTGATAAACCGTCAAGAAACACAGAAGAACGTTCGAAGAACGAATGACTCAGAAGTATCATACCCGAAGACTCGAGATGAACTAATCATTTCTCTTTCCAGTACAGAACCTATAGGAGGTTGAGCATGAGCGGTCAACACAAAATTAACGAATCACTCTCTAAGACAACTCGGTAGTCCCGAGTCATATTAAAGATTCGTTCAAATGACCGACCCATCACTACCATTTTGGTTCCCCAAAAGAATCTTTTAGTGAACCGTTCTTAAAAGAAACATTTTTGTTTCTTTCTAGTAATCTAAAGGATTTCTATAAAGGAAATGTTCCATGCATGTTAAAGGTTCTTCATGGAAGTCATGTGACAAAAGCCGCTTTTCCAGCGTTGGGCCGAACCATTCTAAGAACAATAAGGAACGATTTTCGTTATATTTTCACTTGAGCTTGCTTCGGCATGATTACAAACTGTTCTCGGTCCGCAATTCTCAGCATGGTTGGAAACCAGTTTCTCTGTAGCTAGCCAAGTGCGCTATTTGAGCAAAGTTAATGTAAGTTAAAAATAAAATTGATGATCCTCCATAACACGGTTGCTATTTACATCTCGTATCATCTGTAAACTCTTGGAATAACCAACACAACAACTGAAGCATTTGTATTACATTCCAAAGACAAAAATTAAATCATATCCGTACCAGCTGAGCCGGTTCGGCACGTAATAAAGCGGTTAAGAGCGGTTTGGGCCCGACGGTGGAAAAGCAGCAAAGTTTGCATACTCGCGTCAAATAAGTCAAACATCCAACATAAGTCCAATGCGTGTGCTCAACCTAAACTGCTGATCAGTGATGGTCTTTGTTTCCCAGCAGTCCAGTAAGAAGGATCGTTTCAGTCAGGTCCAGAGGCTGATGTGGGATCTTATGGAGTGGCGTTCCCAGCTCCTGTCCGGGACGCTGCCGAGTGACGAGTTTAAAGAACTCAAACAGAAAGTCACATCAAAGATCGACTATGGAAATAAGTACATATTCCACATATACAAGTGTCTCTTCTATTTTGTGTTCATGTCTGTTTATCATTTCTGACCATGGCAATGCCATTTTATTGTTTGCTTTGGAAGACCAAACGCATATTATGGTATATGAAAGTAATCATGCAATATTATGTTATTATCATCTACAAATGGTACAAAGACAGTACCTTTATAACAGATCTGATAAAATGTAGAATAATAGGATCCAGTCGGCTGGTGTAACTTCTATTCATAGCTTCTGTGATTTGCTCTGGGCTGTTGTTAATGTATTAGTTAATTTGTACATTATCATTAAGGAATTAATTAACACACCTCGAGGGGATTAAATGTCTTCCTGACACCTGAACGGTAATGAATAACTGCAGGGAAAAACCTGCCTCGCTCTGGCAGTTTTGTGTGGCATGGATTCACACAAGTTAATTCTTGTTTTCTCAAGATAACGAGTTATGTCATCAGCATGAGATATTTTAATATTGGTGGGTGCATGTAAACAGTTGGGAGAAAATCAGATGTGTGTCAATATATCGGATCTGTGCATTAGGTCTTAAAGTGACAGGAGCCTAATAAACCTGCTGCAGTTTGTCAATTAAGCAACATAAAACAAAGAGAGAATTACCCACTGCTCTTTCCTGAATAACTTTTGTAGCTTAAATATGGATTTATATTCAGTTAATACCAGAGCTGCATGATTAATCGTTAAAAGCTCGCAATCTCGATTTAAACACCCACACGATCTCATTCCTAAACGACAATGATTCACCTGTGTCTATTAAACCTTCGACAAAATTTAACTGGAACATTCAAATCTGTGTTGAAATCGCTGATTTAGAGAGAGCAGATGTTATGTGTAGGTATGAAACCGCTTCACAAACAGTCTTTTTCAGCCACACAGTATCATTATTTCTGTATATTCATATTACCTCAGAAGAACTGGGATAAAGGTTTATAGTTCTGATATAAACACTGTCTACAGAAGCGTTTAAAATTGAGTAAATCACCTTTAGAAAGTAACATGGCACTTCAAATAACGATTATATCGATTATCGTTACACCAGTAGGTGGCGACAAGTGACTAACATTTTTTATTTGTAATTTAATCATACACTCAAGAGGTTTGTTCAAAAACGCAGATTAGTCTTGTAATGAAACAAGTGAAGTATTTATGAATGAGTCATTTAATAATTCACTCATTCAAATTTTAAATAGACTGCAGAAATTAACGTTTTGTCAGAACCTCTAGTAAATTACATGTTATTTTGTTTAGTCGTCTGTTCAGAATCGTGATCTCTGATAAAAAAAAACGTGATTCAGAATTTATCCAGAATCGTGCAGCTCTAGTTCGAACAGTGAAGACTATGCAGTGTTTTATTTAATGTTTTAATATTTTATTAAATTTCTCCTGATAGACCTACCTGTAAAACATAAAGCACAAATTTAATTTTTATCTTTGTTTCATTGTATTTATTTGTGCTATTGCTTGTAATTACTTTTACTTGCTCTTATTCTTTTAGTGACTCTTGTCTTCAGAAAATAATAAAATGAAATATATATTAACCAAACAAAATATAGATAAATAAATACATACGAAAACAGCAAAATACGTGTGAATCCATGCCAGTGATATGCTGGAATGTCTGTGATGTGCAAGAATGAGTCTTAATGAAACATCATGCCTGAGGTGCATCATGGGAGCACGGGATTTCACAGAGCTCCGGGCAAGAGCACATCTGTCAAATTATTTCAAGCATCTGTGTGTGTGCTGAATAATCATGTAAATGTGAGCGAGTACAAACGCTCAAACTTGAGTACAATCAAGCGTGGTTCTGCCTCCAGGATCTTGGAGCTGGATGTGGTTGTTCGGGATGCTGATGGGAATATCCTTGACCCCGAGCGAGCCAGCGTCATCAGCCTCTTCCGAGCACACGAGGACGCCACGGCCAAGATCACAGAGCGAATTAAAGAGGAACAGGTTCTCATTTCACTTTCATTTATTTGGTCCACAGACAAACCCTCAGAATGAAACCGCAAAGAGCTTCTCATGAGCAACACAGAGTTGGCCGTTTTAATGAGACATTTTAAGATGGCTGAACAAACTAAAGCAATGAGATCCCATGGCTCTACCTTCCTTCGATTTAAAGTCTGCTGTGAATACATAGTGAATATAGCCTGCTATAACCCCACTCATCAAACTTAACATCTCCCAGAACCCTGTAGCAACTGCATAATAATGACCTAGCAACCACTTTACAACCACCACGATACCCTAGAAACCCCTTAGCAATGCTTTGGCAGCCACCCAGAACAGCCTAGAGATCACACAGACACAGTAACTCCATAATAATGCCCTAGCAACTTCTTGACAATACCTTCACAATTACCTAGTTACACTAGCAACCACCCAGACACCCTAGTAACTCCATATTAATGTCCTAGCAACCACTTAGCAACACCTTCACAATTACCTAGATACACTAGCAACCACCCAGACACCCTAGTAAATATAATAATGCCCTAGCAACCACTTGACAACACCTTCACAACCACCCAGAAAACCTAGTGATCACCCAGACACTCTAGTAACTCCATATTAATGTCCTAGCAACTTCTTGACAATACCTTCACAATTACCTAGTTACACTAGCAACCACCCAGACACCCTAGTAACTCCATATTAATGTCCTAGCAACCACTTAGCAACACCTTCACAATTACCTAGATACACTAGCAACCACCCAGACACCCTAGTAAATATAATAATGCCCTAGCAACCACTTGACAACACCTTCACAACCACCCAGAAAACCTAGTGATCACCCAGACACTCTAGTAACTCCATAATAATGCCCTAGCAACTTCTTGACAATACCTTCACAATTACCTAGTTACACTAGCAACCACCCAGACACCCTAGTAACTCCATATTAATGTCCTAGCAACCACTTAGCAACACCTTCACAATTACCAAGATACACTAGCAACCACCCAGACACCCTAGTAAATATAATAATGCCCTAGCAACCACTTGACAACACCTTCACAACCACCCAGAAAACCTAGTGATCACCCAGACACTCTAGTAACTCCATATTAATGTCCTAGCAACCACTTAGCAACACCTTCACAATT
The DNA here is from genome assembly GCF_051911475.1 of Siphateles boraxobius. Taxonomy (NCBI): domain Eukaryota; kingdom Metazoa; phylum Chordata; class Actinopteri; order Cypriniformes; family Leuciscidae; genus Siphateles; species Siphateles boraxobius. Next base: position 710,459 of record NW_027508919.1, read on the forward strand.
ACCTAGATACACTAGCAACCACCCAGACACCCTAGTAAATATAATAATGCCCTAGCAACCACTTGAAAACACCTTCACAACCACCCAGACAACCTAGTGATCACCCAGACACCCTGGTAACTCCATATTAATGTCCTAGCAACCACTTAGCAACACCTTCACAATTACCTAAATACACTAGCAACCACCCAGACACCCTAGTAAATATAATAATGGCCTAGCAACCACTTGACAACACCTTCACAAACACCCAGACAACCTAGTGATTCAAATTCAAATTTATTTATAAAGCACTGAATAAAACAACACAGTTGACCATAGTGCTGTACAAGCAGTAAAACAGTGAGCAGAGAAAAGACAAATAAAAGATATATATATATATCCATATATCTAAATAGGTAGTATAAACTTAATAAAAACATTCAACAACATATATTTTTAAAAAAATGACACTAGCACCCTTCACACTTATCTTAATCGAACGCTATCATAAAAAAATATGTTTTCAGATGGATTTTAAACTGACTGAGTGTAGGAAGGTCCCTAATATATAAAGGTAAACTGTTCCATAGTTTAGGGGCTGCGACCGCAAATGCGCGATCCCCTCTAGTCTTCATCTTTGACCGAGGAACAGCAAGACGTTTTTAAAATTGTGATCGTAGCGATCTCATTGAGATCACCCAGACACTCTAGTAACTCCATATTAATGTCCTAGCAACCACTTAGCAACACCTTCACAATTACCAAGATACACTAGCAACCAACCAGACACCCTAGTAAATATAATAATGCCCTAGCAACCACTTGACAACACCTTCACAACCACCCATAAAACCTAGTGATCACCCAGACACTCTAGTAACTCCATATTAATGCCCTAGCAACCACTTAGCAACACCTTCACAATTACCTAGATACACTAGCAACCACCCAGACACCCTTGTAAATATAATAATGCCCTAGCAACCACTTGACAACACCTTCAAAACAACCCAGAAAACCTAGTGATCACCCAGACACCCTAGTAACTCCATAATTATGTCCTAGCAACCACTTGACAACACCTTCACAACCACTCAGAACAGCCTAGTGACTACCCAGAGACCCTAGCAACCACATAGGAACACCTTCACATCCACCCAGGCAACCCAGAAAGCGCTGAATGAGACTCCTTATCAACCACATGGGAACACCCTAGTATCGCAGTAGTGAGTTTTGCACAGTCAGGTTTTTCCTAAAGATGTAAAAATCTATTTAACGTACTTTGCTGTGTTTTCTGCTGTTCTCGGTGCAGTCCAACGTTCAGATGGATCATTCCGGAGTGTCCGCACGGATCCAGTCTTCTCCCACACACAGCCTCTATGTGTTTGTGCGTAACTTTGTGTGTCGAATCGGAGAGGATTCAGAGCTCTTCATGTCTCTGTATGACCCCAACAAACAGACCAACATCAGGTGCATCTCACTTACACACACTCTTGAGTTCTGACTCTAACAGGTGTTTGTCATTAACACATTCTCTCTCTCTCTCTCTCTCTCTCTCTCTCTCTCTCTCTCTCTCTCTCTCTCTCTCTCTCTCTCTCTCTCTCTCTCTCTCTCTCTCTCTCTCTCTCTCTCTCTCTCTCTCTCTCTCTCTCTCTCTCTCTCTCTCTCTCTCTCTCTGCAGTGAGAATTATCTGGTCAGATGGGGAGATAAAGGTCTGCCGAAGGACATTGAGATGCTCAACAGTCTGAAGGTGGTCTTTACTGTAAGTCACTCAGTATTTCTGCCACAGCAAAAAAAAAATCATGCTTTGGTAAATCATAATTTTTATGTTTTATATATATATATATATATATATATATATATATATATATATATATTGAAGAGTTCAGATGCAAAAGCCTCTAAGTGCCATTTGAAGTTTTCTTCTAGAATGATAATTTGTATCAAGCTTGTATATTTAAGTTCAGTAATTTCACTTAAATGGCAATGAAGATTACCTATTAATGGTCATTTAAGTGAAATTACTGAACTTAAATATACAAGCTTGATAAAAATGATCATTCTAGAAGAAAATTTAAAATTGCACTTAGAGGCTTTTGCATCTGAACTCTTCATATATATATCTTTATATTATGTAATTAAATCACATAATTTGCACTTTATCCTCATAATTAGGACTTTTATGTAATAAATTTGACTTTTTAATCTCAAGATTGACTTTTTATCTCTGAATTAAGACTCATACATTATACTCATAAAATCCATTTGGACTTTTTTCTCAGAACTATGACTCAAGAATTATACTTAAATGTCGTATATCATAATTATCGACTTTTTAATGTCATAAATTTGACTTGTGTCATAGTTGACTTTTCAGTCTCAGAATTTGGACTTTTTTCCTCATAATGATGTCTTTTTAATCTCATAATTTGACTTTTCTTCTCATAATTGTGACTTTTTATGTCATGATGTGACTTTTCATGTAATAACATTGACTTATTATACCATAATGATGAATTATGTCATATTATGCCAGAATTTTTACATTTTATGTCATACGGTACAAAATCATCTCATGCGATGGATAACAGGCTTTCATAAGGTACCATTAATATTACAAATAAATGTTTATTAAGTGGCTGCAGAGATTTTTTGATGTCCTGGAGATTGAAAGACTCTCTTCTTTCTCTTTGTCAAGGATCTGGGGAATAAAGACCTGAACCGAGAGAAGATCTATCTGATCTGTCAGATTGTGCGCGTGGGCCGTATGGATCTGAAAGACACTCATCATAAGAAATGCACGATGGGTTTGCGGAGGCCGTTTGGTGTGGCTGGTAAATATCAGGACGAATCCTCTCATTTGATCTGCATAATAGAGACACACAGCTGATATATATATATATATATATATATATTTATCTGTGCTTATTGGCAGTGATGGATATCAGTGACATCATCAAAGGAAAGACAGAATGTGACGAAGAGAAGCAGTATTTCATTCCTTTTCACCCGTAAGTCTCTCTTCTCGTCTCCTGTTCACTGCTGTATCTGGCATAGTTCATCCAAACGTGGAACTTCTCTGCTTTGATTGATTTGATGTCTATTTTCACACAATTTTCATTTTCTGTGAATCATAGCACCAAACGCATGAGCCAAACGCATCTGTCATAGTTTAAGAAACCGGATTTCAGTCTTTTAATAAACAGTACCAGTTCCATTCAGATATGAATACATTTTTACATTTTATATTTATATATTTTAAATTACATTTTCTATTTCTAATTTTTATTTATATTTACATTGTTGCCATTGTTATTATTATCATCGAAAGTATCTTGGTTTAAACCAACTTTAAGTCAAGTCATAGACCTGTAGTTCATATACATTCAAATGATATTTACAATACATTTTATTGATAAAATGTCAATATGACATTTAAAAGTCAAATTTATGACTTTTGATCTCGTATTTATCTATTTTTAATCGCATAAATTCACATTTTTCTCATAATGTTTAATTTTTTGTTAAAATAATCATTTTATTTCATAATTTTGGCTTTTTGTCATACTCTAATTTTGAGTTTTTATATGACATTTTCTATTTCTAGTTTGTCTTTACATGTACTAATGACTTATTAGTACATATATAAATGTTTCTTGAGCATCAAATACAGTTTATATATATATTGTATTTGATGCTCAAGAAACATTTATCAATGATGAAATTGTTTTGTTGAAACTGTAACACATTATATATATTTATATATATATATATATATATATATAGTTATTATATAGTGCTGTCAAATCGATTAATCGCGTCTAACATAAAAGTTTGTTTATATGTCTGTGTATATATATATTATATTTGTATATATGTAGTATATATATATATATAATATATAAATGTTTGTGCATATATATACGTATATATATATACACTATATATATATATGTATATACACTATATATATATATATAGTGTGTGTGTAAATGCAATCATTTGTATGTAACCATTTCTATTATTTATTAATGTGCATTTACTAATGAAAATTTGCAGTGATGTTATTTATTGAAAGCAATTACTGTTCTCTATTCTTGTGTGTGTGTGTGTGTGTGTGTGTGTGTGCTTGTGTGTGTGTGTTTGTAGAGTCATAGCTGAGAATGACTTTCTGCACGCTCTCCTAAACAAGGTGACGTCGTCTCGAGGCGACAGCGGTGGCCAAGGTACGACTCGCTGTGGTTTCCCTGCTCAGATGACATCACAGCAGCGTTCCCTCCGCTAATACTTTAATACTCATAATCCTGTCCACACACACACACACACACACACACACACACACACACACACACACACACACACACACACACACACACACACACACACACACACACACACACACACACACAGACAGACAGACAGACAGACAGACACACACACAAACAAACACACACACTCACGCACGCTCGCACACACGCACACACGCACACGCACACGCACACGCACACAGACACACACACACACACACACACACACACACGCACGCTCGCACACACACACACACTCACACACACACACACAGACACACACAGACACGCGCACACACACACACACACACACAGACACACGCACCCACTCACACACACGCACTCACGGACACACACACACACACACACACACAGACACACGCACCCACTCACACACGCGCACTCACACACACACACTCACGGACACACACACACACACACACACACACACACACACACACACACACACACACACACACACACACACACACACACACACACACACACACACACACACACTCAATTCTAAGTAGAAAGACTAAAATGCAATTTTCTTGCAAAACAGCATCCAATAATCTTTGTTATATTTACAACTTCTAAAGATCATTTTTTGGAGTGTGTTTTTCAACAACTCGTGTCACGCAGGTCTGTGGGTCACCATGAAAGCTTTAGTGGGAGACATCATCCAGATCCGAAAGGAATATCCCCACCTGGTGGACCGGAGCACAGTGGTTGCACGAAAACTGGGTTTCCCTGAGATCATCATGCCGGGTGACATCCGTAACGACATCTACCTCACGCTGCACTCTGGAGACTTTGACAAGTACAACAAAACCACACAGAAGAACGTGGAGGTCATAATGCTGGTGTGTGACGAGGAGGGGAAGATCGTGCCGGTGAGTGAAACCTCCTAGATGAGGTCAAAGGTCAGCCGATGGGTTAGACAACGAAATATTGTGAGTGGGACGGGGTTTTCTGTGTTGATTGACAGCTCGTATTCGTAATTTATATAACGAGTATATGTGTATATATTTATAATTTTAACATTTTCTATTTCTAATTAACAATTTCTTTACATTTTGTAATGACCTTTTATAACATCAGTGTTCATGTTGTTATTGTTTGAAAATATCTTGGTTAACATGTATACATTTAAAAAGTAAAAATTTTCAAACCAGTAGTTCATGTCCATCCAATTCTATTGATATTCAAATTTAAATTTTTTTTATATACTTATATATTGGAAAATTTGAATATATATATTTAAAATGTATTTAAAATTATATTTATATTTAAGTAATGATTTATTTATTTTTATGTACAAGTATCTTGGTTAAAATATATAATTTTAATACAGTAGACCTGTGGTTTATGTTCATCCAGATTTTTTGCAATACATTTTACATGTTTATATATACTTTTATATACAAATGTAAATGTATACATTTAAAATATATTGAAAAAAAAAGATTTTAACTATTTCTTTGTTTATTAATGATTTATTAAATTCAATTATTTATTTATTTATTACTCAATTTATTATTGAAAGTATCTTGGTACAAATGTTTAACTTTCAAATGGCAAATCATATAGCAGCATTATTTATATATACAGTACATATGTATATAATTTTAAATGTACACATTTTAAATATATACATTTAAAATGTATTCAAAATCTGCTTGTATCCGGCCCCAATAGTATAATCCTGCAATATATGAACACCTTTTAAAAGACTTTTTAATAGCTATATATGTATATATATATATATATATATATATATATATATATATATATATATATATATATCAAAGGTCAGCCGATAAATTAGACGATGAAAACTTGTGATTATGTCAGGGTTTTCTGTGTTGATTGACAGCTCTCTTGTGTTCTTTCGGTACAGAACTCGATCTGTCTGGGAGCTGGAGATCGGCCTGTGAACGAGTATAGGTCAGTCATTTACTACCAGATAAAACAACCTCGCTGGATGGAGACGTTTAAGGTGAGAGAGACAGAGATATTGAGCATTAAACAGCATTCACAACCTATTTTTCCTCCATCTTATGACATGTTTATAGTTGAAATAGGATTTTTTGATTTTGATTTGATTTGATTTATTGGTTTATTTAAAAGGGGACAGTGCAATTTCATAAAAAACATGAACAAACATGGTTAAAAAAGCCAGAATTAGCCAAAAGGCTATTTTTCATCTGTAGTCCCCTGGCCAAGATGTAAAAAAAAAAACATTACAATACAAACAAGAAAATACATTTACAAGTCTATGGCAAATTGACTACAATATAACTACAATATAAATAACACTATAAGATAACTTAGGGTACACTGTACCTGTTACAATAATAAGACACAAAAACACATTTTCAAAAAGGCTATAGTTAATTAAATATATAATACAACTCAATAGGCTCGTCTTTTAATGTTGGCAGACATAATTGTAAATGAGCCAAATTTTCACTTTTTTTGTAAAAGCCTTGTAAGTGTTGAGCTGTCTAACCTCCTCAGGTATAGAGTTTCATTCAGCGGCGCCCCTCACTGACCAGGCCGAGCGACTAAAAGCGCTCCTGCGCAGAGGGACAACACAGTCCCCTCTGGCAGAGCTTCGAGTGACACGCTCTGAGCTGTTTCTTTGGCTGATGAACTCAGCCAGAGGAGCTGGGGCCAAATCATGTGTCACTTTGTATATAAGACTCAAATCTAAAAACGTATGAATACTGTCCCAGTTTAAAAGGCTGTGTTTTTTTTAAATCGCACAGTGATGATAGTGCCTTGGTTTTTTGTCCATGATTTTAATGGCTTGTTTATATAATGTTTCCAAAGGTCTTTTTGCGCTCTGACTTGCTTTAGACCAACTTGTTAAACAGTAATTGAGGTGGCTGAAAATCATAGAAAGTAAATAAAGTAGTGCAGCTTCAGTTGACATGTCATTTCGAATTGAGCGGAAATTTGCAAAAGATTAAACTTAATTATTTTACAATATTTTTCAAAATGGGCTTTAAAGGAAAGATGTGAATCAATTACTAAGCCAAGATATTTGTATTGATTTACGATTCATAATTTTTCTCCAGCAACTGTTATATCCGGATTAAATGAAGCTCTATTGGTTTTACTGAAGAACATACCTACAGTTTTTGAAATATTTAGCTGCAGGCAGTTCTCCTGCAACCAAGATGTAACACGAGTCATGGCTTTAGTGAGTTTATCTGCAACAATGTCTTTAGAGCAACCATGAACAAATAGAACAGTGTCATCCGCATACATTAAACATTCTACTTCAGAGCAAACATTAGGCAAGTCATTGACATAAAGGCTAAATAAGAGGGGCCCTAATATTGAGCCCTGAGGAACCCCGGTAGTTAGCTTAAGAGACTCAGAATTGCAGTTGTTAATTAGTACAGATTGTGTACGATCATGCAGGTAGGATTCAAACCAACTAAAAGTATCACAAGAGAATTTAAATTGTGGAAGCTTGTTGAGTAGAACTGAGTGGTTCACTGTATCAAAGGCTTTTTTGAGATCCAAGAATACCGCCCCTACTACTCCCCCCTTGTCTAGAGAAGATTTTATTTTCTCAATAAAAAGGCTGTGAAGTGGGATGTTCAACAAGAAAAATGTCAGACATAACTTGATTTCATTCACACATTCTATCCATCCAATTTCTTTATCCATCCATAAATGAAGCCAGGTGATTTGGAGAGAAGGTTCATAAATAAGAGCAACATTCACAATTAGACTAGTAAAACGCAATAAAAAATGAACTGGGTTTATGTTGATGCTATTTTTTATTTCTAAAGTGACAATCCTCCCCAATAGTATAATCCTGCAATACTGCGTTTCCCAAAGGCATCGTAAGCCTAAATAGATCGTAAAAACGATCGAACGGATCATCTTAGACTTACGGGCCGTTTCCCAAAACCGGCGTAACTTAAGTAGGACTTAAAAATGTTAGTAAGTCCTAAGATCCATTGTTATCTGGAAACGCAGCCCTGGACGATGCAGCTTCAGGACCGCATTTAAATCATTCCTAAAAATGAATAATACAAATACAGAATTTAATAGTGAGTGCTATACACTAGTGGTAGTACAGTACATACAAAAACTAGGGTCCTAGAAATGCGGTGCTGAAACTGCAGTCTCTGGTATTGCATCATCTTTCTATTTTCCTGCTTGGTGTCAGTCTGTGTAGTAATGCTTTCCTCCGGGCTGTAGGTGGCGATTCCTCTGGAGGAGATGCCCAGAATACACCTGCGGTTCATGTTTCGTCATCGATCCTCACAGGAGTGTAAGTTTCACAGTTCGTACAGTGATGCTCTGTATGGAAGCTTGGTTCTGTCATAGAATTTTGAGATGAAAATTCCCTTTTTTATTTTTTATTCCAAGTTTTTTTCTCGCTATTGCGAGTTTATAACTTTCAAATCTGACTTTTTAACTCAGAATTCTGAGTTTATATCTCACAATTCTTAACAAAAACCTCAGAAGTCACATTTACCTTTTTAATTCCCTGGCAGAAACAAGTTTACATAGTTCTGAATTACAATTTCTTTTTTTTATTTCTTTTTTAACTTGTGAAGAGTGAAAACTAAGTACTAAAACTAAGTGAAGACTTAGCATAAAATATTGTGATTATCAAGTCATAATTTTATAACTTTGTTAACTTCAATCAGTTCACAATCTCAATTAAACTTCAGCTGATTAAAAAACAAGTTCCTAAAGGGGAGAGGGACTTCCTCATTCTAGAGAGCGCGTGATTGGACAAAAATCTTTGCAATGAAACATGAGTCATCTCTGTTTCCATCCACCTATTTTTATGTGCATTTTAGAAGATTGCATAAAAAAAAACGCTGGATGGAAATACCAAGATGCACATAAATTAAAAAAATGCGCATTTAGTCAAATAGCGCATAAAAAAAATACTGGATGGAAATACCATGATGCACATAAATTCTAAAAATGTGCATTTATAAATTCATCGATGCGCATCAAAAAAGACATGTGACTGATATTCCAATTTTGCGCATAAGTTAAAATTGCAACTTCGGATGGAAACATAGCTAATGTTTTGATGTGTGCAACTGTGCGCTAGGATATATATAGATGAGCTCAAAGCTATAGAATTAAATGCCACATAATTATAATTTACACTCTTCATGTCCAATCTGTCATATACAACCAGATATGATGTTGAATGTTAGTGGAAATGAATTCAGATATGAATAAATGTGTGATTTGTGCTATGCAGCGAAGGACAAGAGTGAAAGGAACTTTGCGATGGGGTTTGTGCGTCTGATGAAGGAAGACGGAACCGTTCTGAGAGATGGCATACATGAGCTCACTGTCTTTAAGGTCAGAAACACACACTTACAGAGTCTCACTGGGGCCAACAAGTGTTAACATTAATCGTACACGGGTTTTGAGGGGTTTGTGATGTTGCAAAGCTTTTTTATCTGCATTTTTTTTCTTCAATCTCTTTATTAAATTTTGAACATGAAATAAGAACAAACAAAACTCCCCTTCATATACAAAAATACAAAAAACATAAAAACAAAGAATCAACCCCCCCCCCCCCTCCAAAAGAACAACACATAATACATAATATATTAAAGGGGTGGTAAAACACGATTTCACTTTTCTAACTTTAGCTAGTGTGTAAGGTTGCTGTTTGAGCATAAACAACATCTGCAAAGTTACAATGCTCAAAGTTCAAAGCAAAGGGAGATATTTGCTTTTAAAGAGAAGGACTACAACAAACGGCTGGTAGGGACTACACGACATTCCTCCCGGGATAGTGACATCAGCAACCCTAAAATGTACATAAGCCCCTCCTGGGACACGCAGTCCATGTTGAGAAGAGGAAAAGTTGTTGTATAAGAGTACATTTGTGAGTCAGCTCAAACTTTAGTGTTCTTCTTTACACATGCAATAGAAAGTCACTCTGTGTTTATCTCACAACAGTTCCTATATGAGCGATTTATAGATTATCATGACAGAATATGCTAATTGAAGATAGTTAACTCCACATCAGCAACATAAATTCATCAACTAACCATTCAGAGACGTCCTGTTGCATTCTACATGTTGTCACTTCTTGAGTCTCTCCATCTTTGTCTGACTCTGTTTTAACATTAAAGGCAGGACAGTTTCCGACATTTTAGTGTGTCTGCGTGAGGTAATCTCAGCTGCTAACACACAAGAGCTCCAGAAACCCCGCCCTCTGAAGAAGCCCATTTGCATTTAAAGGGCCAGGCACATCCTCAAAATGTAACAACTTTAACATGCTATATAAAAATATCTGTGGGGTATTTTGTGCTAAAACTTCACACACACACTCCGGGGACATCAGAGATTTATTTTACATCTTGTGAAAAGGGCATTTTACCACCCCATTAATAATGATAAAAAAATAAAATAAAAAAAAACATTAACTACTAGCTGTGGGTCACAGTCCAAGAACTACTGCCCAGTCATTCGCAGCAAAAACGTGGGACAATAAGTCTACTCAGGATTGTCTGGGAAGGACATTCAAAAAAGGGGTCGCACGTCTTTGAAAATTTAGCCTGGGAGCCTCTTAACAAATGCCTAATTTTTTCCAGTTTGGCAAAGTAAAGGACATCCCTAATCCAGTGAATGTACGTTGGAGGTGTAGAAGACTTCCATTTCAAAAGTATCAAACACCTTGCTAACAAACTAACAAAAGCTATGAACATCTTGAGCTCTGCAGACAACGACATTGTATCTTAGGGCTGGGCGATAAATCGATTTTATCGATTAACTCTAATGTGTAGTTTACGCCGATTTTTTTGAATTGAAAATCGGTTTTCTCTTTAACAACCGCCGACGCTCCCATCTGGGCTCCCGTAGATCCGACCGGGCTCAGCGCTTGCCATGATAGAGATACACAAACAACATGGCAAATGAGCAAGACCGCGGCAGCAGAAGCACAGCCGTCGAAAACATTTAGGCTACAAGCTGAATCTCTCACGCCACACATCCATTTTCTCACGCAGAGAAAAATCGCGAAGCAAAGAGGACAGTGACACCGACAGACAAGACAGAGCAGGTTTCTATCGATATGAAACAGATTCTCAGCTCTCAGATTCTGTCAATTTTATTACAAAATTCAAACAATAAACACCGTTTTGGCGCTTGTAATTGTGACGTGAAAGAACGCTGGCAGATCTCAGTTCAAGCGGCACGTGAACCAAACATCTGTTACTCTTTACTACAAACTTACCGAGATGTAATAAAATCGATCGATCAGTGTTTTTCAACCGCGGAAAGATGTCCATAAAACAGCTGGAGAACAACATATGTCACGTAACGTTACATTTACCTCAGGATGGCTTTTAATGACCCATAGCACGCATGTTAGTAAGACGCATTATAAAATATGCTCTTCTCCAAAAAATAAACCAGTCTGTCCGTTATCATTTGTTCCATAACTTTACACACATGCGATGTTAACGCAATTGGCCTATAGCTGGTAGGTTTTGTCGGGTCCTTCCCTGGTTTTCTAATTGGAACTACAACTGCTTCCTTCCAGCTCTTTGGAAGCTCCCCATCCTCCCAAACTCTGTTATATAGCCTAAGCAGTCTACCTAATGCTACCTCACCCATACATGAAAACATAATATACCACATATCATCCTCTCCTGGTGATGTTAAACCTGCTCTAGCAATAGCTCTTTCCATTTCTGCCTTAGAAAATGGAGCACTCAGTTCATCTCCCACTTCCTCCCTTTTTTCCAGGACCCCAGGATATGCAGGATATTTCCCTTCCTTTCCTCCACTCACCCTCCATGTTGTCAGAGCTATGTATTGCCACAAAAGCTTTAGCCATCATCTCTGCCTTCTCTACATCAGTTACTGCCCTCTCCCCACTGACCAGTGCAGGGTAGTCCCACTCCCTCCTTATTCCGCTCATCTTCTTAATCATCCCCAACACTTCTCCCACAGGTGTCTGTCTTCCTATTGAGCTGCAGAACTCATGCCAGTATTTCCTCTTAGCTTGGCGTACAGTTTTTCTTACAACTGCTTGAGACCTTTTATATTGAATTAAATGCTCAAAATTATGAGTACGTCTCAACACTCTTAAAGCCCTGTTTCTACCTCTAATTACTTCAGTACATTCCTGTGTCCACCATGGAACCACTTTCCTTCTCCTTATCCCAGAACTCTTAGGAATAGTTTCATCTGCCACTTTTTTAATACTATCTATGAACGTACTATACTCTCTTTCACTCTCAATATCTCTAACCTCCCCTGCTAACCTTTCCTCGCATTACTCCTTGAATTTGTCCCAATTAGCCTTACTGAAGACCCATCTCCCTCTTCCTTCTCCAAACAGGTTTCCCACCCTCATTCTAATAGTGCAAAAAATAGGAAAATGATCACTCCCTACTGTCGACTCCTCCCATACCTTCCAATCACAAAACCTTGCTAGATCATGAGATGTGATGGTAAGGTCTAGTGCTGACTCTTTTCCTGACCCCATATCGATCCTTGTCCCACTACCATCATTAATACACACCAACCCTTTTAAATCCATCAACTCCTCTATCACTCTTCCATTTTCATCTAATCTCTTACCCCCCCAAAGTGGATTGTGAGCATTAAAGTCTCCACACCACACTACCTTTCGTCCTTCCTGTGCCTCTACCTCTTCCATTAAACCTAATTCTAATCTTTTACATGGATTGTAAAAATGTATTATCACTAAATTTTCCATTCATACCCACACCTCCACCCCTACATACTCCAACTCCTTCCCTAATCCCAGAATCCTATATGGCAGCCCCAGTTTAATAAATGTAGCACAACCTCCCTCCTGTGCTTCTATCTCGACGGACACCCACATACCCTTGTATCACAAAATCCAGATTTGGCCTCAGCCAGGTCTCTTGAATACAAATAACATCTGGCTTTTGCAACATTTCATCAATAACTTGTTTAAACTCTTGTCCATTTGCTACCAGGCTTCTAGCATTCCAATGTATTATTAACACCATGATAAATATTAACCAACCCATGTTTCCTGACTAGACTGATGTTTGAGATCATCTCTCACTACTTCCCATGTCAGCCCTGTTACATCCAAATGCCGTACTGCTGCCATCACTATCAGCTGTATTCTTTCAGTCTTTGATTTTACATCTGCAGTACCATTAATCACACCAGCAATAAATGTCACTAACTTTCTAACATCCATTTGTATCATATTTCCCTCATCCTCTTTCACTTGCCCTGCTTCATGTCTCACATTATTCTCACTGCCACCCCCTGCCTTCTGGTTCTGGACCTTTTTAACTGCCTCTGCGTATGACACTTTCTGTCCTACTCTCACTTGCTGCTCTTGCACCGCTCCTTCATCATAGTACACCCTGAAGGACCCCTCCCTCAAACTGAAACAAAACTGACTGACAATCTTCCTTAATGCCATCTCTTGTTATTTGTAATCTTTGTGCACTCATTAAATTTCCCCCTCTCATGTTATTCTTGATTTCTTCTATCTGTACACACACCGGATTTCCTGTAATCCCCCTTACTCCATCTTTTCCCTCCCTGATCTTTTTCAACCTTTACCACCTGAAATTGTCCCACCTTTTCTAACTTCAGTGCCCGCTCTCTTTGATCACTATCTTTACATGTAACCACTAAACTACCATTTCTTAGCACCCTTGCTGCAACGATATCACCTATCGCATTCTTTAATGCCGATGTCAATCTGACCGGATTTACAACTCCTACTCCGCCTTCCTCTCAAATTGATTACAACTTTATACTCGTCAATCTCACGATCCTCTTGTGTAACTGCCTCACTCTCCTCACCACTCATTTCCAAACTACTACTTACTCCTAATATGCTAGCCTTCCTTTTCTTAATCATACTTTCATTTCCACTTCCTTCCTGCTTTCCCTTTCCTCCTGTGCCCTTTCCTCGTCCACCTCCACCTCCACCTCCACCCTCCATCTCCGGTCCAGTCACAGCACAGCCGTACCGAACCGCCGACCGACATGTCTGCTTATTTTGGTTTGTTTGTTTCTGTATCGTGTCTCCGTCGCAAACGATCTAGCTTCTCGCCAGGGTCTCCTGATCGAACCGTTCTCGCAGTCACCCGTCTCTCGCTGCCTGCGTCCCAATTCGCATACTATCCGTCCTAAATAGTATTCGAAAATAGATTTAGTACGTCCCAAATGGTAGTATGTTGAAATGAGTGTTCCAAAGAGACCCGGATGGTCTACTATATCCGGTCAGAATCCGAAGTGCAGATCGATGCACACTCTAACGGCTGATATTGCCCACAACCCATCGCGTTGGACGAGGATTCGGTTAGAACTACAAACACGAGTGAAAAGTGTTAAAAAAAAACTACAGACATGGAGGACGCGCGAGTCCGGCGGTTATGTATAGGTTTAGTAAAGGGGTTTGTTTGAGTGATTAATTGTCAGTATCTGACGAAAATGTATTTATTCAATGTTGTCTACATTTTATTGAAGCAGCAGCATTTATCTGCAGCAGCATTGTGAACTTTTGTAAAGATACGTTTAGCCATTAACTTTTAAATGCATCATTACATTCAAATTGCAAACACATGAGGAGAGTGAGAGTCTCCGCATGAAAGACCCGTGACTGGCAGGTGAACGTGCAACAACTTTTCTCTCCGAAACGGTAATAAATTATATTAGATTGAATGGAGGATTTTAACTGTGACGAGATGATTGACAGGGCAGTTTACGGTGACAGGATGCACGCGATAGAGCTGTCCGTTAAAGATGACGACGTGACTACTATTTTGCTACACACTCAAAAGTATATACTTTTTCTTCACAAAAAGAGTACATACTTTTAGGGCGTAGTATAAGTAGGTGAATGGGGACGCAGCATGAGTGTGTGTGTGTGTTCATCTGAGCCTCATTGGTCTGTCACTGCTTGTCAATGTCAGAATATTTGAGATGACCAATCAAATCAAAGGAGGCGGGCTATATGTTCGCAGCGCGAATTTTAGCAGAGCGACTCATAGACAGTAAAGGAGCGACTCGACGCGCTTCAGTTTACGGTCGGTCAAGTGCGAGATAAGATGTAAGTTGCTAAACTAAACATTTTCTATTTGACAGTTTTTTTAGGTCATAAATGTTAAACGAATCACGAAAAATAATCAGGCAAACATCATTAAAAATATATAAGACTCAAGTTTCAGTATTTGTCTTAATTTATATCAGGAGTTATGCAATTCCAAAAAGATTGAGCCACTGTAGCCACTTATTTTAACGATGTCTTTAATAACTTTTCGGGGAACAAGTTTCAATCCCTTAAGAAGCCTATATGGAGGAGTGATCCAGCTCTCAGATTTCATCAAAAATATCACAAATGAATAAACATTTAAAAATGAATAAACATTTGTTTCATTATAATGGAGGCCCAAACCTGCAGAAATAAAACATAAATAATATACTGTAATATAGTAAAATATAATATAATAATAGAAAAATAAATAAAGGGATAAATAATTGATAGAATATATATATAAGTAATTTTTAATTGAATTTAATCCAGATTTACTTGAATCCAGTATTACTTTTTTCCATCATTTATTATTAATTAAACAATCCAGGGCCACGTTTCCCTAAAGCAAGTAGATCGTAGAGACCTTTAGTGCATTTGTTTTATGATCAACTAAACAAGATGTTCTCTGTAATTACAAAATAAACAGGCATTATACCAGAAACCATATCCACATGAATTATGGGTGTAACTTCCGTTAAGCTGTAAACAACCAGTGAAAGACTAGCTCTATGGACGCAATAATATATATATTTTTAAACTGTGTACAATGACATTACATTATTCTACCATTGAACATTAAAAGGACATTTAAAAGTGTAAAAGCATCAACAAGCTACTTTCAACAGACCATGAATAACACTGGAAGCTTGAATCTTTCCACCGCTAAATCGGACGGTTAAATATCACTGTGGTAATCTGTATTATGTAGCATACGTTGCCTTAATAAACACATATATTATACAGATATATGACAGATAATACATTTTATCTACCTGTGAAAACAAACCTGGAAAGAGATGTGAGGATTTGGGGAGAAAAATAGAGATTCTTCATGCATTCCAGTGAATTATTAATGGTATATATCGTAAATTACTGACAGCTCATCGAGTCAAACTTGGCGGATCAGCTTTATTTTTTAAAGCAACCTTATGATTTGAAATGATTCGTTTCAGTCTTTTTGAATGTAAGTTCCCCAAACCGGAAGTGCAACCCATAATTTGACACGCAGTAATCTCGTCAGGAATAAGGTGGATACCGTCCACTGGGTGTTTATTTTTATCTTTTACAGCTTTCTTGCTGGCCTCCATAGATAACATGGTGGATGACAGTTAAATGGCCATGCTGCATCTGTTTTGTGTCTGTCTGTAGGGTGACAGTAAGCGTATGGAGGAGGTGAGCTCGTACCTGTCCCTGCCGTCGGAGCGCAGTAACCCTGACAGTCACAAGGGGGCGACGCTGATGCGCAGCTCCAGTAGTGTGGGCGGCCTGTCGGTCAGCTCCAGAGACACCTTCACCATCGGAACACTCGTCTGCTCCACCAAACTCACGCAGAACGGTGTGTGTGTGTGTGTCTGCGTGTGTGTGTTGCTATCCCCGTGGGGACTTTAACCTGAATGCACTCAGACTCATGGGGACTCGTGCCACCGTGGACCTAAATTGAGGAAACAAGCTT
>NW_027508919.1:737500-745000 GCF_051911475.1 Siphateles boraxobius
TTCATTGATATTTTATTTTAAAAACAAAAATGTTTTTAATCATTCTAGTTCTAGTTAATGATAATAGTCCTTTATCAGAGGACCAAGAACATGCAAATGTGTTGTTAAATGATTGAAATATTAATCAGATTAGATCTAGTGGTCGATAGTTAATGTGTGTTTAACCCTGCTGGAATGTTGTGTTGACCAATCAGCATCCAGAACCAGAATGGTCCGTATTCTAAACCGAATTTTGTTGTGTGTGTGTGTGTGTGTGTGTGTGTGTGTGTTTGCTGAATTCTTCAAGGGTTTTCATCTTCTCACACATTCTCTGTGCTGTTTGTGTGTTTTACCTCTTTGAGTGGTTGTTTTTATGGTTTAATGGCTCTCATTCATACCCACTATCAGGATTAACACAGTGTGTGTGTGTTTTTAGCCGTATGCAGAATGAGCGACTTGAGCGTCAGAATCCTTACAGTGGTTTGCTGGCGGGTGTATTTGTTGTTTAATGACAATATAATGTCTTTGCATAAGTGTGTATATTATTCTGTGGATTTACTAATTCTAGGAAATGCACATCTACTTGTCTTGCTCTAAGTATATACAGTATGCATCATTGTTTTGTGAGCTCGTGTGTGTTTATTATAGTGTGTGTGTGGTATTGTGTGAGGTTGGAGGTGGCGTATTAACTGTGGCTCTCATGTGGATTATAGGAACAATGCTTCAGTAATCACGTCTGTTCTTCAGCGGTACCACGGTAAATACTGTCATGTGTTACAGCATAATCTCCACCCTCAGAAAGCCCACCGACTATAACATCTGTGCCGAGTTACTCCTGACAGACAGATAAACCAGAGAGAGAGAGAGAGAGAGAGAGAGAGAGCACTGAACTGACCTGGTGGATAGAGACAGGAGAGAAAACACCATGAAGGAATCACATGAGGGTCAGAGAGAGAGAGATGAATCTTTCGGCTGTGTCTTATTAAAGGACAAGTTCGGTATTTTACACTTAAAGCCCTGTTTCAAGATCGTTTCTGATGAAAATGAACGGTTAAGATTGAAGTTTGGACACATGCAGCTGTCCCGAGAATTTTCGGTTTCTGTGTTAGTACGCCCCCCCCACCTATACAATGGTTTCATAGGGGCACTGGAACAATATCATTCGTAAAACGCATTAAACTTTAGTTAACAAAGACGTGAACCTCAGCGAGTGGTCTGGGGTGTTCACTGATATGCTCACGCAAAAATCGCTGCATAAGATGCTTTCCAACAGATTTTATTCGTAGTTTTTGTCCAACTCCATTGACTTGTATTGGATGTTCTGTGAAGTACGTTATTACTCCGCCGCCGGAGACGGAAATGGGGTTGTTTGTATTCTTTCTGTAGTCTTATGCAGTCGCGGTATCGTAGGCTACGCTATCCAAACATTGGCAAAGGTGCATTATCGCCACCAACTGGGCTGGAGTGTCTATTATTCAAGCTCTCAACGGAAGAATGTCCGGTTGTGAGGCGTTTGGAAAAATAGGTCCACAGTTTTACAACGAATGGTAAAACACCTGTTGGAAAGCATCTTTTGCAGCGATTTTTGTGTGAGCATATCAGTGAACACCCCAGACCACTCGCTGAGTTTCACGTCTTTGTAAACTCGTACTAACACAGCAACCGAAAATTCTCGGGACAGCAGCATGTGTCCGGATTTCAATCTTAACCGTTCTATTTCATCAGAAACGATCTTAAAACAGGGCTTTAAGTGTAAAATACCGAACTTGTCCTTTAAGGGAAGTTTCAGTCAGAACTGCTGGCGCACTATCCTCTGCTTCTGTCACCTAAAACACAGCTGGATCTCTCTTACAAACAGATGAAAGAAACAGACTTCAGGGGCCGTATTCACAAAGAATTTTATCTTACCACTAGGAGTGCTCCTAAATCGCACTAAAATATTTTAGCTAGGAGTTTTCTCTTAAAAGTTATTCACAACGCCTTTCGGACCTACTCTTAGTAAAGAAAAATGACAACTCCTAAACTAAGAGTGAGTCTTCGTTGCTATGGATGACGTCATTACTCATGCACGAGCTTGACTGAAGTGACCACCTTGATTGGCTGATGATTGTAACGCGGGAATGATTCCAAACACCTCCCCTATGATGATGAGTGACAGGTGACAGGTCTGAGAATGCGTGCGCTACACAAGTAGTGCGAAGGACGGAAGATGATGAATAACTGAATAAATAGCCTAAATGAATAAAGAGTAAGGAAAAACAAATAGCCTAGTAGCCTAATGAAACATATGGATTGATGCAATATCTTTGCAACATTATTGAATTAATCTGTCACTATGCCTCTGCCTACGTTTGCAAAGAGAAGAACATTTTAATTTGATTCACAATGAAATGTTACAATTAGTTTACATGCAGTGAGTAGTTTTGGCTGTTGTTGGTGGCGTTGTTGCATCCCTAGTTATGCCTACAATGCAAAATTGTTCCCTCGTGATTGGAAGCTCCTGTAGCCGCCGCATACGCATTTCAAAACATCGCAACGTGAAATGCCACAAAAAGCGGTTTGTGAATAGGTCTTAGTGAGTTAGGAGTCCTCTCGACTTCTTTTAAGCTGTCCCAGACTTAGGTGCTACTTTTAGGGCTAAAATGCTTCGTGAATTACTCTTAGTCAAAAAAATTAGGAGTCCTAAAGTTACGAGTGACACGCCCATTATTTTTAGGAGTTGCTCCTAAATTCGCCAGTTAGGAGCTACTTTTAGCCTTAAAATGTGTTGTGAATACGGCCCCTGATCCATAACACCCCTTTTTGCTGACTAGATGCATTGCAATAAAGCGTTAAGCAGACTGAGACTGAATGGGGCTCGTTTGCACCACAAAACGATAGAGACAATAGACTGAATAGATGCTTAGAACATGACAATAAACATCAGTTTGCATTTTAGAGTCTAATCAAAATAAAGTCATATGACATGATCTTGAAAAAGATTTACCAATTACAGAGGTTTAGACTTGTCATCTTCAGATTTTAAATATAACATGGTCATACATGTGGCTTTAGCTGCAGTGCATTCATAGATTGATACAATAAACTCATAAACTCATAAAAAATAAATTTCTAATACTTTACAAAACTTTGAAGCTATTTATAACTATTTTTTTCATTATGACAATAAATGATTATACATTTACAATAAACTGCCAGGTGTCAGCTTTCAAATGAGATCATACTTGTGCTTTTAGTACAAAGGGTTCATGAACTGTATCTGTTTCTGTCATGGTTCTGCCTTCGTGTTCTTTATTTTCCCTGGTCATAGGGCAGGATCATGACAGAATCATGTTTTGTGTGCAAGCGCATGGCCAGCTGTTTGGCCATGTGCTTGTGTTGTCTCGTTATGTAACTCCGCCCCCTTGTTATCCTCGTCTTGATTGTCTAGTCAGTTTCACCTGTCCTTGTCATTAGTGTTCCCTTTATAATCCCCTTGTGTTTGCTGTCCTGTGTCGGTTCATTGTTATATCTGGTTATACATCGTGTGTGTTATACTTCGTGTTACCTTGTGATTCCTGTCTGAGTGCTTTGCTAATCTTTGTCATCCTCGTGAGTACCCTGTCAAGTGCATTGTCTTCAGAGAAGTTCTGTCTCTTCGTTTGCGGTTTTATTTTACCGTCAAGTCATTACCAAGTTTTGTCAACCCTGTTCCAGTCCTGTTTTGCCCCCTCGCGGGTTTTGTTTTCCTGTTTTGTCTATTAATAAACTTTGTGTAATCGCATACTGTCTGCGCTTGGGTTCGTTCCTGATCAGCCGTAACAGTTTCAGTCTGGGTATGCCGTTTCTGGGGATTTTTCAAAAGTGGGATTGCAGCCTAACAGGTTAAAGTTGACCCTATTATGCATTTTTTGGATGTTACCTTTCATGTCGTGTTTGTGAATGTAAAAGGTCTGCAAAATTTCAAAGGTCAGATAAATGGAGTTATTGTGTCCCAACTGCTGAAACGAGTCGTCAGTAATTCCAGGCTTATTAATCCTATGTAGATTCGTAACATATGTGCATAATTCCAGCCTATGGTTTTAATTGGCTGTCTGTAAATGACACCTACTTTGCCCCGCCCTCAAACACTGTAGTTTATCTGAGACTGGAAGAGTTTGGTTCGTGTTGTTCATGTCAAGAAGACTCTGTTTTCTGAGATTGATACGGTAAAACCCACGCCATCGTTACTGTTCGTATCACTGTGTGTCAAGAGCTGAGATTCAGATATGATAATGAGTAGGGCTGGACGATTTTGGCTAAAATCATAATCGCGATTAATCGAACAAGTTACCTCAGTTACGATTATTGAAAGATTATTCAAAAAAAATTCTTTCTTATATGTCACTGGCAAGTCTTATACTGTAAATATGTTCACGGTTATTTTTTTTAATGAATGCATAATCCTATCTTTGTGATTCTAAAATAAGGAAACGAACAGATAGCTTTTAATGTTTACTTATTAAATATTTAAAACAATTGAATCAAACAAAGCATACAATGCTTGAAATAAAAATGTCTTATAAAAAAGTAATTAAGTTTTAATGTAAAAAGAAAGTTTCCTAAAAATGTAGAAAATAGTTCTTTTTGTAAACAAAATAAATTATTGTAAATATTGCCATCTTAATAGTAAAATATAACTTGTATAAAACTAAAACTAATCCTTTTCATATTGTGTAGCATTTGTAAATGCTTGTGTTATGGGAACCTGCTTTGTGGAGTGGAGGCACGTGTTGCTGGGCGTTTCTCTCATTTTTCGTGTGTTTCTTTAGTACAAGCGGCTCCTGTTGCTGAGTTGACTCAGTGTTTGAGTTCCCTTTCACACAGAGATTCCGGAAAATACACGGATAAAGTGGCCCGGGATTTGACCCGGGTTCGTTTGACTTTGGTCCATTCACACTGCCAGTGATTTCCCGGAATCAACAGAGTGCGTTCACACAGACACACACAACCCGCAAAGACACGTGACATGTCCCAGCGGCGTCTATAGTTTGCTTATGAGCTGCTATTTCTCTCGAGAAACCACGCTTGTGCATTTTTTTCTCTGATCGATCATAAACTAGCGCATTACGAACCGTTTCACGCTGGCGAACGATCCCGGCCTAGCGCCATCATTACGACACGGCATTCATTACGGCTTTTGTTCACACAGCGCGCGTTCCGGGACTGAACACGGCAATGTTACTATGTCCCCAACCTGGCATCAATCCCGGGTCGCTTTTGCGTTCACACAGAAGGTGTTTGTTCTGGCAATTTCCCGGGATCAACGGGCTGTGTGAAAGGGGCTCATGTTGCTTCAATGTCGCAGACTGGACGGGGCGGAGTTACGTGACTACACACGCGGTAATATGTTTTAAGGGGAAAGTAGATTAACACACAGTGGGCGGAAATATTAATAGGATTAAAAAACCGAAATAACCGACATGGTAAAATTACGTCGGTTATAGGCTCTGAATTTCGGTTTCGCTTATTTTTCGATTAATCATCCAGCCCTAATAATGAGCGTTTGCTTTCTGACCAATCACAGCAGACTCTAACATCTGACCAATCACAGCAGAGCAGCTCTCAGAGAGGCGGGTTTAGAGTGACTGAATCCTTGATCAAACCGTTTCAGACGCAGAGAAAAGAGCTGATGCTACAATGAATAATATGAGAAAATTAAAGTGTTTTTGACCTTGAATGCCTTTTTTTGTATACCTTTAAACATTTCTCAATTTCATTTAGTTTAGCTTGATGTACTAAAATAACTAAAACTTATAAATATATATTAAAAATGATAAAAAATGATTGATTCTGTCCCTTATGTGGATGGATCTTACAGTTTTTCTCAGTCGCTTTGGTGCATTTCTCTCATCACTATTTACATTTGCTCAACAGTTAGTTGAACCTCCACAACATTTATTCATTTGTGCACATCATAGTAGCAGTTTCTCATTCCTTCCAACAAATTGCAAATGCTTTCGGACATCCATCAATTGCTTTCATACAACTCTCTGCTGTTTTATAACATTATCATTTGCTTATGTCATGTCAGTCAAAATTAACTATACTTGTGAATGCTGAATAGTCATTCCATATAAAACTAATAGTCCTCATTTCATTGCTTGAATCATCACATACAAAAAACTAGTTGTCAAAATCTGTCAAGAAAATTTTACAAATGTTTTAAAAAGTTTTTTTTTCCTGAAAATGTCTCCTATATTGAACAATTTCTCTCAGGTGTACCTATGTGTCCAGACAGAGAGGAACGTCTGGATGTGCATGAATGATTTACAGTAATATGTATGTTGTATGTTCAGTTCCAATATGAACTGCAATATTGTTTAGAGTTGTGCACAGCTCTACCATAACTAAGGGAGTTTATGTGTGTTGTAAATAAGGGTGTATGTTTTCTTTTGCACAATGCTGTGAACAAATTACAAATGCAAAGAGCATATGCAGTAAAAATGTGAAA
This sequence comes from Siphateles boraxobius, assembly GCF_051911475.1. Taxonomy (NCBI): domain Eukaryota; kingdom Metazoa; phylum Chordata; class Actinopteri; order Cypriniformes; family Leuciscidae; genus Siphateles; species Siphateles boraxobius. The sequence goes on from NW_027508919.1 coordinate 743,952, forward strand.
CATACATATTCAGTGTCTATTACTCAGTTACCTCACTAAATACAGTAACGTGTAACTTTACAGTAGTTTTCAAATGGCTGTGCAAATAGTAAATAGTGCTGTCTTGAGCATTTTCAGGCAGTGTCACCAAGATCTGACTTTTTTGCATTGGAAAACATTTACAGAGTAAACTGTCATAATGAAAACATGACAAAGCCATTTGACTATCTTGTTCATAAACAATGGTGTCAGCACTTTTCATCTTGATGACACTGACACTTTCATTGACATGAATACTTGCTTTTGAGGAATGAGCGATCCATTTTGAGCAAGTGACACGGTTTGCAGGTTATCAACTAGGTTTTGCAGTTTGTACTAATTGTTTTGAGAACTGCATTAACTGTTGAGCAAATGTAAATAGTGAGAAATGCACCAAAGCGACTGAGAAAAACTAACCAATATCAGTTTGATACTGTAGTTGTGTTGCGTCTGTCTAGCAGATGTAGTTGTGTATTTACAACATTCAAGACCAGCAGGATTAATGGCTGATGTGTGAAATATATTACAAGCGTTCTCTATCTCTCTTCAGACTGTATGAAGGCAAGGAACAGGCCGAGTTTGAAGAATCTCTCAAAAGTTTATTTGAGTCGATCAATAACCTGATGAAAAGTGACTACACCACTACACTACTGCAGCAGGTATGAATGTGTGTCTGTTATAAATGCTGTGCTAATATATTTATTACTGAATTCAGTTCAATTATGCATAATTCACACATTAAATGATTGATGACGCAGTGAGGTACAAAAGTCTGGGATTGATAAACTCTGTTCACTCAGGTTTGTGAAAATGTATAATCGAGCCAGTTTGGTCATAAGTTCAGTACAGAGGTGTCGCATAAGTATCACAATTTAGCTTTAAATATGTCACTTCATAATTTATATTTTTTTTCATTTTTTCAAAATAGTTTAAAATATGATTGCATGCACATATCATTAAATATGTATGTATACACAGTATATAATGGATATGAAATGGGTATATATGGGTAACACGATACAATAAGACCC
>NW_027508919.1:750000-752500 GCF_051911475.1 Siphateles boraxobius
TAAAAGGCATTACAACAGAGGAAACGCATTTCACTCTTATTTGTTAATTTTTTATTATTCTTTCAGCCCCCCTGCCTTGTTTTTCCGTGTCACCATCTGTTGATGGAAGTGTTGCACTTGTTTCAGGATCTGTGGGCTGAATTTCACGGATTTCAACTGGGCTCTCAGACAGGGGATTTAAATGGGAATATATCTGGAATCAATATTGATAATCGAGACTTTAAGGGGCTTTAAGATCATTCAGCTCAAACTTTTCAGCTTGAGCAAAACAAGTAATTCATTTGGCAGTGAAACTGGCCAACTAGATTTTTACATGTTGTGAGTCAGTGGAGCTTGTTTGTGCAGAAATCACCATCATGATGCTGGAGAGTTTGCTAGAATGGTTGCCAGGGTGTTGTTATGCGGTTGCTTGGGTGTTCTGTGTGGTTGCTAGGTAATATTCTCGTCTAGAAAGCTTTAAAAGCCTGGAATTTGGAATTTATGGAAGCAAAATAACCCAAAATGTCTGGGTTTTGCCTGTTGTGTCTTGCATTAAAAGTCTGAGACCTGTTTAAACGCTTGATGTTTGGCTCTGAAAGTCCCACCTAAATAAGAGGAATGGAAATGATGCACTTTAAAGCTAGTGAATGCCCGATGTCATCAGCATGTTAACAACATTTTAGACAGCCGAGGATCCAATTTACAGCTGCGCTCTCGTTCCGCCCTGCAGGAGAGAATTACAGGTGAACTCAAAGCTTAACACATTTCATCAAGGAGAAATATATATATTAACAGCGTGACGAAGCAGGTTGAGTATTATTGTGCCTGAACATCTAATATCTTGGTAACAGAAAGCGCATTGAATTAGACCTTCAAGTGCGGCAAGAAAAGCCAAAGTTAAAGCTCATTCTCATTTCAATCTTCAATGTTGATGTCATCACACACACACACACACACACACACACACACACACACACACACACACACACACACACACACACACACACACACACACACACACACACACACACACACACACACACACACACTCTCTGGCATGGTATGGTGGGTCCGTCTGGTTTAGGCCAGCTGGGTAATTGAAATGGCATCTTATTACCATGTGAAATAGTTTATTTTGAAGTCTCAGCATAGAACGACAGATGAAAATGAACGCAGGTTTCTTGGCGAAGAGAAAAGGGCCGAGTTATGATTCTTAAGGGAGCAGTTGTGAAGATCTTTTCCTCCCGAGAGAAGGACAGACACATTACTTTGATTAGATTAGTTTTTAAATACTCACACAGGGTTTTCTTCAAGAAGAGTTCAGCAGGACTGTGATTCAGTGTTTCGAGACTCTGTTTGAGACTCTACATCGGCTAGAAAGATCGACTTTAGCAAAGGGCCTTCTCACCTGCTCATTTTTAAGCTTTGTTTGTAACGCACAGCCTTAAAAGAACATAACTGTCCAATTAGAAACTGTGGAAAAGCCATGAAAATACATGTTTTTTTTCTTCAGTATGACTGATATCAACATATTGTGACAAATTATGTGAAGTGCACACATCTAAAGTTCACTCAATACACACAATTGTCTGTCTGTCTATTATCCTACCATTCTGTCTGTCCTTTTTTGCACTCTTTGTTTAATTTTTTACCTTGTATTTTTTATTTTAATATATTTTATTTTTAATTGTTATAGTTGATAGACAGATGTTTTTATGCTTATCTATTAACATTTATTTACACCTTTTAGTTTATTTTTATTAATTGTATTTTATCATGAGTTGGGGAGACACAGCGTGTGACTTTTGCATGCTTTTATTTCATTTATTAATTTGTTTATTTATTGAATTCATAATTTTATTACATTTTTTATATATTTTAATTGTTATAGTTGCACATAATAAATACATGCTTTTGTATTTATGTATTGCACTTTATCATTTAATGTTTGTCATATGCAGTACCAACACACTGATGTAGTGAGTGATGAAGTAATCAGAGACGTTCCTCCGACATCCGGTCACATGATCATGATGGTGCATATGTGACGTGTGTCACCTGATCACTTGTGAACGAATCACTCTCTTTAGTTTTCACTCCTCGCAGGAAACATTGCATTAAAATGATTTACGATGTTTAAGACAGACAGAGAAAACAATAGAGTATTCTAAGAAAGGTATCTGGCAGATGTGCAGCATTTACCATTATTCATTTCCACGTTCCTTGAATTTCAAAATGCATTATTTGTGAAAGTCATCTAAGTGACGCATGAAGCAGTTTTGTCCGTCCACTAGCGTGGCTCTCGGCCAGGATCAGTCCACGGTAATAAAGAGTCTGTTGAGTAAGTGTTTTTTCCTGTTAGGCAAGAGCGTTTCAGCTGAGCCGAGAGTGCCGTGAGTGTGAACTCCTGATGTGTGGTGTGTTCAGGTCATTCCAGGTGTGTTGTGTGCATGTACATGATGCTGAAGCTGTGTGTGTTTTTCATGTTTTTATGGCTCATTTGGATCATGACAGTGAGAAA
>NW_027508919.1:757500-802500 GCF_051911475.1 Siphateles boraxobius
AGTTAATTAATATAATTTAAATAATATAACTATGATATACACATATATATATATATATATATAAAATATTTATATTTTAAAATATTATATATATATATATATATATATATATATATTACTTATATTTGTCTTCATTTTTTAATGTTTATATAAATCTTGCCAAATTTGTAATTATAATTGTACATATTAATATTCTTAGTATTAAGATTTTTATATAAATTTTAGTTAATAAATGAAAACATTTGATCAATATTGCTTACTATTTATTACATAAATATATATATATATATTTACTTTATAACCATTTTAATGTAAAGACATATTTAAAAAAATATTTTTAGTTTAAAGTTTGTTTAATTATAATTTTGAATCATGTTAATATTTAATATATTTATTATTACTTACCATATATTACTACTTTAAAATGATATAATATATAAATAATAAACATTTTCATAAGAATATTTGTAATATGTCTTAATATTGAACAAAAATATATACCTGTATTATAATACAGTATAATTTTAAAATATATATTATATTATATGATATTACATTAGACAATTTTAATACAATTCGTGCATTTATTATTTTAATGGGATGAAAAGTAGTTTTAATCATAATTTTAACAGTGCTTTCATAGAGACACTTTTCGTTCTTCATTTTCAGTGGTAATCAGTCAGTCATGCCACAAGTGCTGAAACACTGCAGTGTTTGCACTCTTCAGGAAATCAACCCATTAATGCCCTAAATATAGTTTATATTTACATATAAGACTCTCTGAAAAGTGTTAGCATGTTATTGAATAAGGCAAATGTTAATGTATTTGGTATTGGTGGACTAGATCTGCTACGCTGCACAGCACGTATAGACTTGCTACTGCTAATAGATACACAGACACGCTGCTGTAAACATGTAAGAAATGCTGCTGCTTAAGGCTGCTCCATTATGGAAAAAATCATAATCACGATTATTTTTGTTAGTATTGAAATCGCGATTATGTAACACGATTATTTCCTCAAAATATGCATTTCAACAATTCTTAAAAAATCTAAATTCAAACATTTATGGTACTTTAACTATTAAAATAAGTAATATAACAGATAATACTTCAATAAGTATTTAATAATTCCCGCAGGTGTACCACTTATAATGCGGGAAATTCCCCCACAAACATTGAATCACTTTAGCATGTAGATTGTACTAGTAGCCTTAATTAATCCACACAGATTATAAAATCAAATCAATCATTTTAAAACTTTCTCCAAGACGCAGTTTCATAAACCGCGTGAGTGTTCAGCGTCTTCTCTCTCTCAAAATGTTTTGGACAATGCAAGCGTCGAAACTACATTCTCGCGTTTAAGAGTCGGGACATGACGCAATTGTCACTTGCACAATCGGGGCAGCATTGCATCATAACTAAAGTTGATCATTTTGACTTCTTTTAAAGTTTTATCAGTTTAAAAAGGCTTCGGCAGGGGCAGATGTGCGTGTGTATGTGTCATTCAGAACACAAGATAAAATAAGAGTGTTCTTGCAATACAGAACATGGCAAAAATAATCGTTTTTCTACTCGATTGTACTACTTTGGTGATCGTTGGGAGCCGAAATCGAAATTCAATGAATTGCACAGCCCTACTGCTGCTGCATATATAGACATGAATACATAAATCCTGTAGCAGAATTCGACAGGTGGAGCTGGGGAGGTGGAGGGTTTCAGAGGAACTCTGACATCACCTCAGGATTAGCTTACAGCAAACAATCAACCACTATAGTTGTTAGATCAACAACTCAACTCTTGTTGGAAGTCCCAAGGACAAGGTACAGACTCTGGGGTGACCGGGCCTTTTCTGTAGCTGGGCCAAAACTTTGGAACAAGCTACCTGCCGACTTACGAATAACCACAGACTTAGGCCGTTTTAAAGCGAAGCTTAAGACTTATTTATTTAGACTGGCTTTTATATCGTAGCATTGGTTGAGTCATTCTGTGTTTTCTTTTCTTTTTTGTTTTCTTTGTTTTCTTTGTGACATACATTTATTATACATCTTGATTATATATTTTATTTTTATATTTTGCTTTGTATTGTTGTTGTTGTTTTTGGAAAGCACTTTGGTTCACCTTGAGTGTTGTAAAGGGCTGTATAAATAAATGTTGATTGATTGATTGATTGACTATATGAATGTTGATCAAGCAATCAGATGTAAAGGACCTATCAGCCTGCGCCCTCTTGAGTTGCATGACTAGATAGTTGCCTGAATAATATAAGCTTGGATACGAGAAAGTGTTTTAACATCGGACTAATGACACACTTCACCTTTCGCTTGTATTGAACCCATAAAATTCCTTAAGTAGCTGTTTGTGTTCGAGTGGAGAGGAGAGGTGAGCGGGACAGTCCCTTGTGATTATACGATGAGCGACTGATGAGATTGATGGAGTGTCGAAGAGAGAGCAGAATGAAGATGTGACAGGGTCATGACCTCTCCTGCCTCCTCTCGTCTGCTCCTTTAACAGGATTCAGAGAGCGTTTCACAGTTCAAATAAACAGCGATCGAGAGAGACGTGTGAGGAGGATGCTCTCTCTCTTTTTTTCTCTCTCAGGGCATGTTTCATGCTACGGTTTGAATTAAACTCTCCTAGAGGCTTCAAAATATTATTCACATCAAATGATTCTTCTTAAAATAAAGATGAGAGAACATCTGTGAGAGCAAGCGATTGACACACACACACACACACACACACACACACACACACACACACACACACACACACACACACACACACACACACACACACACACACACACACACACACACACACACACACACACACACACACACACACACACACACACACACTACAGTGATGCTGGGAGGAGAATGAGCTGTCTAGGTATTCCTAAGTGTGGATGAGTTTCGAGGTGTTGGAAAACGGAATGTGAATTCTATTGGAATGTGACAAGTTACGTTGCTTAGCAACCCCATACATCCTTCTAATACATAATGATACAAGAATTAAGATTCAAAGTGTCCATATTTCAACCCCAAATCAAAAGACATTATATATACATATACACTATGGTACAAAAGTTTGGAGTTGGTAAGATTTTTTATTTTATTTATTCTCTTCTCCTCACCAAAGCTGCATTTATTTAATCAAAAATACAGTAAAAACTGTAATATTATGAAATATTATTACAATATAAAATAACTATTTGAATATATTGCTGTGATCAAAGCTGATTTTTCAGCATCATTACTTCAGTCTTCAGTGTCACATGATCCTTTAGAAATCATAATAATAAGATGATTTGCTGCTTATTGTTATCAATGTTGAAAACAGTTGTATTTTTTCTGAAACCGTGATTCATTTATTTTCAGGATGATTAAAGTTTAAAAGAACAGCACTAATTTGATATAGAAATCGTACTCGGTTACTAACGTAACCTCGGTTCTCTCTAGAGAGGGAACGAGTACTGCGTAATATCTTACGCTATGGGGAAAACCTCTTTTCCACGAGATATTGAAGCCAAAAATTATCCTTTAATTTTGATTAATGTAAAACGCTGTGCGGCAGCGTGCAGACATAGGCAAGACGGCTCGCGCGCCTATTGGCTGCCCTGCGGCCACAGCAGCAAGCCTATCGAGAGAGGCCCTGCGTGACGTGACGTCCAATGGGGGTACTTCGCGCCCATTTCGTCGCGTCCCGCCAGAATAGGCGTGGCCTTGGCCTATAAATACGCTCGACAGGCTGATACAAACTGGTTTTCAACGTTGAAGCGAACCAGCGCTGTTGTATGCACGGCAAGATACGCAGTACTCGTTCCCTCTCTAGAGAGAACCGAGGTTACGTTAGTAACCGAGTACGTTCTCTTACGAGAGTATCTCTCGTACTGCGTAATATCTTACGCTATGGGGAACACAATGTAAGACGCCGTGCGTACTGGGATCCGACACCAAAGTCCCAAGGGCAGTAGCCCGGGGCTCATATAGTGCATAATCACCGTAGACTCACAGAGAGTCGGAGAAGAGAGGCTACCAGCATCATTCCCCACGTAATAGCATCCCATAGGAGCTAGTTATGTCAACAATATATCCCGCAGACAGGGTGAACGCGTTCAGCCTGAACTGGGCAAAAATACGGGCTATTCAACACCCATGGAAGTGTTCCATCGATCAGTGAGTGATACTCAATCAAAACTCAGCATTTTGCGCCGGCGCAGCGGGACAGATAGTACTGAATTCTAGACCGACAGCAGCTTGGCCTGTAAGGCGGGAACTTCTAGGTTATAGAACCTTATAAATGTAGACGGCGAGGCCCAGCCTGCCGCCATACAGATATCATGCAAGGAAATCCCACTAGACCACGCCCACGAAGAGGCCACGCCTCTCGTGGAGTGCGCTCTGACACCCAAAGGACACTGCAGGCCCTTAGAAGTGTAAGCCAGCGCTATGGCATCGACTATCCATCTGGATAGGCTCTGTTTTGATGCGGCCAGTCCCTTGGAGCGTCCGCCAAACAAAACAAAGAGCTGCTCGGTCTGCCTGAAGACAGACGAGCGGGACACATAAGCTCTCAGCACCCTGACGGGGCAAAGGAGATTAGCATCCGCTTCCTCATTGTTCACCGGGAGGGCGCACAGGGAAATAACCTGGGCCCTGAACGGTGTGTTGAGGGATTTTGGCACGTACCCGTGCCTTGGTTTGAGTATGACTTTTGAGTCATTAGGCCCAAACTCAATACAGGACGCGCTTACTGAAAGCGCTTGCAAGTCCCCCACGCGCTTCATTGAAGCAAGAGCCACAAGAAATACCGTTTTGAAAGACAGGTGCTTCATGTCTGACAAATGGATTGGCTCGAATGGGGCACCTTTCAGGGCTTCCAGAACCGTAGAAAGGTCCCACATAGAGACTGAGGGAGGTCTGGAAGGATTCAGCCTCCGCGCTCCCCTGAGGAATCGCACGACAAGGTCGTTCTTCCCCAGTGACTGGCCAGACGTCGGTTTTGCAAACGCCGCTATGGCCGCCACGTATACTTTGACCGTGGACGGGGTTCTACCCTTATCCAGCAGCTCCTGAAGGAAGGAGAGCACTTCCGTAACCCCGCAGTCTACGGGTGTAAAGCCCTGAGCTTGACACCAGGTAGAGAACACTGACCATTTCGAGGAGTAGAGCCGTCTAGTAGACGGGGCCCTAGCCTGCGTGATCGTGTTTAACACTCCCTCCGGGAGGTTAGCGGGTACCCGTTGATGGCCCACACATGTAGGGACCATAACTCCGGGCGAGGATGCCAAATCGAGCCCTTTGCCTGAGAGAGGAGGTCTCTCCTCACCGGTATCGGCCACGGGGCAGTGCTGGCCAGCTGCATCAGGACTGGGAACCAGGTTTGGTTCGTCCATAGCGGAGCCACGAGCAGCACTGGGCATCCATTTTCCCTGATTCGTTCCAGCACTTGGGGCAGGAGCGAGACGGGGGGAAAAGCATAGAGGGGGCGTCGGGGCCATACGTGGGCCAGCGCGTCCCTGCTCTTGGAGAAAAAGTCCGGACAGTGAGCGTTTTCCTGGGACGCGAACAGGTCCACCTGCGCTCTGCCGAATGTCTCCCACAGCAGTTGGATCGTCTGCGGGTGCAGCGACCATTCCCCTGCTGGGACATTGTTTCTGGACAGTCTGTCTGGTCCCAGATTCAGGTGACCAGGCACATGCGCTGCTTTCAGTGAAAGCAGGTTGTGCTGAGCCCAGCCCAGGAGGCGTTTCGTCAGCCTGTAAAGGCTTCGGGACCTGGTGCCGCCCTGGTGATTTATGTATGCCACCACTGACATGTTGTCCGACCGGACTAAGACGTGGCGGCCTTTTATCTGGGGACAAAAACGCCTTAGCGCGTTGTCTACTGCCAGCATTTCTAGACAGTTTATGTGTAGGAGCTTCTCCCGTTCTGACCACTGGCCAAAGAACGGTCTGCCCTCGAGCAGAGCTCCCCACCCCGAGGTGGAGGCGTCCGTGGACACCACCATCACACTCGAGGGAGTCCCCAGACTCACGCCTGACTGGTACCAGTCGGCTTTTTTCCAAGGTTTCAGAGCCGAGACGCATTTCCTGTCGACCCTGAGGCGAAACAGACCAGCGGCCCAAGCCCCGGGCGGAACTCGTGCTTTCAGCCATAACTGCAGTGGGCGCATGCGAAGCAGGCCCAGCTGAAGTACTGAAGATGCTGAGGCCATAAGGCCCAGCATTTTCTGAAACCGTTTGAGCTGGACTATAGAGCCGCGGCGGAAGGATTTCACGGCGCGCTGAATGTTCAGTCCTCGCTCCGGCGACAGACGTGCTGTCATAGACAGGGAGTCCATCACTGTTCCCAGGAAGGAGATTTCCTGGCTGGGAGACAGCGAACTCTTCGCCCAATTGACTGTGAGACCCAAATTCTCGAGATGCTCGAGTAATGCGGTCTTGTGTTCTATGAGCTCTGATCGTGATCGAGCTAGAATCAACCAGTCGTCCAAGTAGTTCAAAACTCGCATGCCCTGAAGTCTCAGGGGTGCGAGAGCCGCGTCCATGCACTTCGTGAATATACGGGGTGCTGGAGACAGGCCGAACGGTAGGACTGTGTATTGATATGCCTGGCCCTCGAAGGCGAATCTCAAGAATCGCCTGTGACGTGACGCAATCTGTATTTGGAAATAGGCGTCTTTCAGATCTATTGACATGAACCAGTCTCCCTGGCGCACGTGCGCGAGGATTTTGCTGGTAGTCAGCATTTTGAACTTGCGTTTCAGAAGCGCTTTGTTCAATTGTCGCAGATCTAGAATGGGTCTGAGACCCCCGTCTTTTTTCGGTACCAGAAAATATCTGCTGTATACACCCCCTTCGCTCTGAGCCTGAGATAAAGGTTCTATGGCCCCTTTGCTCAGTAGTTTCGCTATTTCGGTTCGAAGTAGATGAGATACTTCGTTGTCCACCGTGGTTTCGACACGCGCCGTGCAACGGCGGGGACGTCGAGCGAACTGTAGCGAATAGCCTCTCTTTATAGTGTTCAACACCCATTCTGATACCCCGGGAAGCATTGCCCATGCATTCGCGTGGATAGCTAGAGGCAGAATGATATCCGGGCTCTGGCCGCGGCACAGCGGCGGCTGCAGAGCTTCGGTGTGCTGAGACATGAACACTGCGTTTAGAGTGCGCGAGGCGGGGGGCGCGCCGATCACGGCGGGCAGGCTGTTCGCACTCGCTTTCTCTATGACACATTGTGGAGAGAGAACGAGCGGGACAAGCCCCGTAGGGTTCAGCGTGTCTGTGAGTGAATGTGGGCGCGGGACAGCGGGCACATTTACTGCACTGAAAACACCGTCGGCTTGCGCTGACTGAATATGTGTTGGTTTCGTTTTTACAGAAACCGTGGGACACGCACTGTGTAGTGTTTGTGGGCACTGTGTCGTGGGCACATTCACTACGTTTGCACAATCGACATGAGTCGATTTTATTTGTGCTAGCCCTGAACTGTGGCGGGCTGTGTCTGTGTGTGGGAATGGGCACTGTGACGTGGGCATTCTTACAACACTCATAACACCATCGGCTATGGCCGGGACACCAGAAAATACACTCTTTATTGGATTTATCTGGGTAGCCGTAAAAACGGCTGTTGTGTGCAGGCAAGCGGGCAAATGAACCGACTTGTTGACTGCTAAATACACTGGAACAGTCACATCGCATGGAACTGGACGAGCGAAATGTTTCGGTGAAAATCCGGCCGCAGCGAGATTTGAACACCGTCGCTTTCCTAGGATGGCTAGGAAGGCTTTGAGACCTCGGGCTTGATCTCAATCCTCGGCCGGGGCCCGCGCTGAGGGGGGCGGCGTCCAGCAGAGCGAGAGCGCGGTCTCTGTTCTCGGGCCTGGCGGCGCTGAGAAGCGGCGGCGGGTGGTGCAGGCTGTGGCTGTGAGCTGCGGGCAGACGGCTGTTTCGAGCGACCTGCTGCGGAGCTAGAGCGCTTCGGGAGGAAGTGCTTCATAGCCTGCGATGTCTTCTGAACCTCCTGGAATCTGTCCGCGAAATCTTTGACGGCAGATCCGAAGAGGCCCACTGGCGAAATGGGCGCGTCGAGAAACACAGAGCGCTCCGAATCCGTCATTTCAGACAGCGTTAGCCATAGGTGTCTCTCAGCCACGGTGAGAGAGGCCATGTTCCGCCCAACGGCCTGTGCAGCAGATTTAGCGGCGCGAAGAGCCAGGTCTGTAGCGCTCCTTAAATCCGCAACGCTGATCGATCCCACGCCTTCCTCGTCCATTTTTCGGAGAAGGTCGGCCTGGAAGATCTGCAGGATGGCCATTGTGTGTAGCGCCGACACAGCTTGCCCGGCGGCGGTGTAAGCGCGACCGTGCATGGCTGACGTCACTCGGCAGGCTTTAGATGGCAACACCGTCTGTGCTCGCCGTCCAGCAGAGGGCGGGCAGAGATGTGATGCTACCGCTGCTTCCACAGGAGGAAGAGAAAGGTACCCTCTGTCTTTCGCACCGTCTACAGTGGAGAATGCAGCAGAGACAGATGTACGCATTCTGGCCGACAGGGGTGGTAAAAGTACTCAAAAATTATACTCGAGTAAAAGTATATATACCTAAATAAAAAATTACTCCAGTAAAAGTAGAAAGTCCTCCATTCAAACATCACTTGAGTAAAAGTACAAAAGTATCCGATTTAAAACGTACTTAAGTACCGAAAGTAAAAAGTAAATATTCAAACTGTAAATATCAATAATTAAGCGGATCAATTGTTTTGGGAGTGATATGCAATGTTTTAATTGAACAAATTATTAGATACTGCAATTAAGAATTTGTTAGATTTGCAATCATAAGAGACAATGAAGCACCTTGCATCAATTCTAAACAATTTCATTAAGTTTAGTGACGGTGCAATGACTGGTAGGCCATTCTTTGATACAAATTTTACAATTTCAATTCAATTATTGTGGTTTGATTCCGATCTTGATTCAATATAGATTAATTTTGATAAATATTTAGTACAGTAGATACATGTTAATTTTTAAATTAAGAAAATCTCACCTAATTCTGTAAACATAGGCTACAGAGAGCCCTGTCAGCTGGTATTATTAAATGTTAAAAATACATGTGATTTTTGTTATAACAACTTCTTTATAATATTTTAATGATATAAGTAAAAATATAATAAATATATAGTGCACATATTTAGCAAAATACTAATTTATACTCATATTAAATATATTATAAAATACTAATTTTTCTAGCCAACTAACGTACTATGGTCATTAAATGTTTTTTTTTTTCCTGAGGTAAATGTAACGTTATGTGACATTGTTCTCCAGCTGTTTTATTGATATTTATTGGTCAGTTGAAAAACACTGATTTATTGATATTATGTAGGCTATAAGGTATATACATTTCGGTAAGTTGTACTGTATCTTTCAACATAGGCTACCTATTATTGTTCATTTGTGTTTATTTACAATTAACTAGTAGTAAAGAGATTAACGGCACCCCATAGCAGGCGCTCTAGCTACGGTCACGTCACATTTAAAAGCTCCAAAACGGTATTTATTGTTTGAATTTCATAATAAAATTGACAGAATCTGAGAGCTGAGAATTTGTTTCATATCAAAAGTAACCTAATCTGTCTTGTCTGTCGGTGACAATGTCCTCTTTGCTTCGCGATTTTTCTCTGCGTGAGAAAATGGATGTGTGTCGTGAGAGCTTGTGGAAAGTGTAAATTGCGTGAGTATCACACTGAATGAGTGAGAGTTGGCAGCTCTGCAATAGACATGTTCCATAACATTAGCTGCATCAAACAGAAGATGTGCAAGATACAAGATATGCGGGAATCTCGGGATCACTGCTGGGCAGAGCTGCACCTTCACTTGTTTCTGCAATGGCGAACTGACTGCTATGTGAGCGTATGCTGGCAAAGAGCTTGCGCGTTCTTTTTTCCAAAATAAAACCAAGTTTTTCATTGGTTTGGAAGCCAGTGTAATAAATACTTGGAGCGGGCATGGGGAAATGTAACGGAGTGAAAAGTAAACTTTGTCTTTAATATTGTAGTGGAGTAAGAGTAAAAGTAGATGCAAATAAAACATACTCAAGTAAAGTACAGATCCCCGAAAAAAATACTTAAGTAAAGTAACGAAGTATTTTTACTTCGTTACTTACCACCACTGCTGGCCAAGAAGGGGGCGTTCCAAGACCTCGCGACTTCTTCGTGAAGCTCAGGAAGAAAAGGCGCGGGTCTGGACTGTGATGGGGCGTGGTCCTTCTTGAGGAAACATCCATCCAGTCGGTTGCGCGGGGGTTGCGCGGGCGCCTCCCAGTTGAGGCCGAGGTTGTCGACGGCTTGAGAGAGCAGACGCATCAACTCAGACTCAATGCCCGCTCTTTTCCCGGAAGGCTCGCGAACAGCGGAGGGGAGGTCCACAGAGCTCGCCCAATCTTCGCTGTCCGACGCCAGGATAGAACAAGCCTCGGCTGTTTCGTCGATCTCAATGGCGGAAGCGGTGGCAGACGGCGGCCGCTGTCCATCGGTGAGTGACTCGAGCGATGCCGGCGAAGCTAGCGGGCGAACCGGCGAGCTTAGGCGGGCAGGAGAGGGCTCGGGAACGCGCTGAGCGCGGCGCTTTTTACGGCGCGGCGTCGCAGCGGGTTGAAGTGCAGGCTCTGAGAAGGATGCCAGGCGAGTCCTCAGAGTCACCATAGGCATTAGCTCGCAATGAGGGCATCCGCCTTCGACGAGAGCGAGAGCCGCATGATCCTCACCCAGGCAGGAAGCGCAGATGACATGACGGTCCCCGTCGCTGAGTGTGGCTCGGCACGAGCCGCAGGATCTTTGCATCTTTAAAAAGACGCTTGCTCTTTTAGAACAGATAGAAAACAGAGATAGAGTGTGAGTCGCAGCGGCGAACACACACTCAGCAGTGAAAAGGATATGAACGCCGGAAAGCGTAGCAGGTATGGCGGCTGAAGGCGGCGAGGTGCAGGCCAGCGACTTCAGGCTCGAAGGCTCGTCCCGCAGAAGGCTTACAATCAGACGGCGCGGCTTCTCACTCCGGATCCAGCGATGCAGTAGTGCTTCGCTGAAGAGTTGAAAATCAGTTTGTATCAGCCTGTCGAGCGTATTTATAGGCCAAGGCCACGCCTATTCTGGCGGGACGCGACGAAATGGGCGCGAAGTACCCCCATTGGACGTCACGTCACGCAGGGCCTCTCTCGATAGGCTTGCTGCTGTGGCCGCAGGGCAGCCAATAGGCGCGCGAGCCGTCTTGCCTATGTCTGCACGCTGCCGCACAGCGTTTTACATTAATCAAAATTAAAGGATAATTTTTGGCTTCAATATCTCGTGGAAAAGAGGTTTTCCCCATAGCGTAAGATATTACGCAGTACGAGAGATACTCTCGTAAGAGAACTGTTGTTACATTAAAAATGTCTTTACTTCACTTTTGCTTTCACAATTTAATGCATCCCTGCTGAATAAAAGCATTAAGTTATTCCAAAATTAGCCTTACTAAACCTTAACTGTTGAACAGTATTGTATATGAAATGTTATTAATTGAAAAGAAACTTACACAGTGTTGGGAAAGTTACTTTAAAAAGTAACTCATTAAAATATTGCGTTACTCCCTAAAAAGTAACTAATTGCATTACTTAGTTACTTTGTATGTAAAGTAATGTCTCAAGTTACTTTTGTGTTACTTTTTGTCACATGGGCTGGGCTTGCTTGTTTGTTTGTTTAAATAACAAAAAAAGTTATATTTTTTGACAAATGTAAAGGCCCTTTTACACCGTTACTTGAAAAAAAAATTGTGTTCCCAACACTATACATAAATATACATATTTTCATTTCTTCATTACAGTAATCCAATAATTTACTGCTTATTCTCAATTTCTTGGTTGATTTTTAATACATTCTCATTATTGTGATGGCTTTTTAGTCATCATATCTTGAAGGGAACATTTCAAATACTACTATGTTTAATACTTTACATCTGAAATGTTTTTTATTGTTTTTACACATTACATTAATTAGTGTTTGGGGCTAAAGTTGTCATGACAATACTGATATAAAGCAAAAACTCTAAAATAGACATTATATAAAATAGACTTAATATAACATTTCAGCAAAATCTATTTGTTCTTTTGATTTTGGGGTGAAATATGAGCGTGACATGCGGTTGACGGGTGTCTTGAGATTCACGAGTGTGATGTGAGACTGATGAGGGAGCGCTGTTGTGCACTGAGAGATGGAGAAATGAAAACTGTACCGGATGACAGGCCACAGGTGCCATAGATATCTGCGTACACACACACACACACACACACACCGCTGGGATTATAGGTGTACATGATTAAGCCGTCATTCACTGACCACTGAGAGAGAGAGAGAGAGAGAGAGAGAGAGAGAGAGAGAGAGAGTGTGTGTGTGTGTTTGTGTCGGCAGCTGAAGTGAAGAACTCAGAAACACAATATGAAATGAAATACTCCATGTAGAGATGAACAGATGTTTCTCTCGCTCTCTCTCTCTCTCTCAATCCCTCACTTTATCCGCCTCTGCGTCATGTAATTAGTGAGGGGGTGGTACACACACACACACACGCACACACGGGTCATTTTCCTGTGCTTCTCACACACACTCGATGTTTGTCGAAGAAGGCTTTTGATCGTCGGCTGTTCAGAAACGTAACCTACTCATGAGAATCAGAGAGATACTAACAGGCTTATTCAAGTGTTATTTTAGTATTATATCTGTACTATTGTAGTGTTTATTGGTAACACTTTACAACAACGTTTATTTTGTTAACATTATAAACTAGATTCGTTAATTTGAACTAACAATGAACAATACTTGTACAGCATTTATTAATCTTAATGTTAATTTCAACAGTTACTAATAAATTTTAAGATCTAAGGTTGCATCTTGTTAGATAATGCACTGTGAACTAACATGAAGGTAAACGTTTTTGTTAACAAATGTTAATAAATGCCGTACAAATATTTAGCTTTTTGTTAGTTCATGTAAGTCAATGCATTAACCACTGTTAACAAATGAAACCTTACTGTAAATGTACCCATTTATTACTATTTTGACAATATTTCCACAAGTATGTGCAAAATTGTAATATCGCATAAAACTTTTGCAAATAAAGCAGTTTCCATCCAATGTGTTAAAGAGAACAAAATCATCACTTTCTGAGAAATTGCCGCAAAAATAACTGTAATAAAGAAGTTGCTGCAAACTGAGGCTGTTTTTCCTCGTTCACACTGTAAATATTGCGTCTCAGAGCGGCAGATGAAGCGCAGTAAACGCTGTCATGTTCTCTTGAGTTCAGATGCTGGTTTTGGGAACAAATCACATGAGACGCTTCTGGAGGGAATTAAACCAAATCATTCTGATGACAGACTTTGGCTCAGGCGTTTCAGAAACACTAAACCAACATCTGAGATGCTGTGATGCGATTGGTCCGCTGGTTTGTCCAGTTATCCAATCACAACCTCTGCTGAGGCATCACATGTTGCCCATCGAGGGATTTATTCATGCTGAATTGTGCAGCAAAAGATCAGGAACATGTATTAAGATTTAAGTTGACTTTAAAGGACATTTAGAAATGGACTATTTTTAGATCGAGATGGCTTCTCAGAATTGATAAAAAAAAAGAAAGAAATGAAAGGCCTTTAGTTGACCACACACACACACACACACATACACACACACGCACAAGCACACACACACTCATCTGGTGGGCCATTGCAGAGCTCTTCAGCCAGATCAATACATTTAAACAATAAATCAGTGTGAGGGAGTCAGAGAGACCAGACCTGCAACTAAAACACAAACACACATTTCACTATTCATTTGTAGCATAGTTAAAAGAAATGGTTAACCAAACATTTTTAAATTCTGTTTGCATTAAACTCATCACGTTGTTTCACGCTGCTCTTTTCTGTGCAATGAATGTGAAATGGTGTCCAGGGGCTGTAAAGTTGCATAAATGACAACATCACGACTGAATTCTTTATGGGAGAAAGCAACACAAATTTAAATAGCTATTAACTGAAAATAAATCTAGCTTGACAGCCGTGGTCATCGTTCACTTTCATTTGTATGGAAAAGAGCTGTTTATGATGAGACAATTTACATTTTGGCTGAATTATTCCTTTAAGATTTGTAGCTTATAAACAGAAAACATTGAGGTGAGGAACTCAAGAGTAAATCTGTGTGTTTGTTTTAATTGTGTGACTTAATGAGAAAATCTTTGACCGTTTGGATGCAGTGCGGTTCAGTGCTAGAATACAAATGACGAGCGTTTTGTCTCCTTCTCTTCCAGGGAGACACATTTCAGCACATTCAGGACATTGTGTCGTCTCTGCTGAGGACGATAAACCGCACAGTCATCACCATGGGCCGAGAACACACTCTCATCGTGAGTTAAAGCCACTAGATCCTCTCCATTCCCTTTCCTCTTCCCTCTATTAATGCTATTTTACAGTTAATAGTGTTTACTAAGCCAAGTATCGTTATTAATATTCCTCATACTTGGAGTCAATGATGTAAACAAAGGCCAAATGTGATATTTTGAGATTGACTTTTACTTGTGCTCTTCTGGTTGTGTTATTTGTGGCCAGACCAGAAACATTTACTGCATTAAAATACACAATTTTATTGACGTCATCTTAAGTATCTCAATTACAAACAGGTGGAGGGATGAAGAAGTGCATTGTGGGAAATGTAGTCTTCGACTATCCGAATATTGGTGTATAAAAATACATTGATTATAATATTTGTTATTCTATATATTTGTGTATGTATATATATATATATATATATATATATATATATATATATATATATATATACTGTATATATATATATATATATATATATATATATATATACTGTATATTTTCAAGTCTGGACATGTAGACAGGACAGATACGGTGTGGAAGACGTGAGCTTGAACCTTACGTACTCTTGGAAGCATGAAGTGTTGATCTGTGTGTAAGAAAGTGTGTATCAAACATGGAGAAAAATATATCAGTGTTTGTGAAATTCATCATAAGGAATCTAAACATTGAAGCTACAATGTCTGTAAGAACACCAAACATTTACACTTTAATGATGAGGAAATTCCATGTTGCATTAATGGGGCGTTCATGTCATGATGAAATTACCATAATTACCAGTGTCCGACTAGTAAAGCCTGCTCATGTTTTTATCAAACTCGCAAATTACAACTCACAATATTTAGCAAAAACTCTTGACTTTTCCCACTTGACCGATGTGTCGTCATATAGAAACAATCGAATTGGCAGCAGCTTCAATTACAGGCAAACGATTAGGGCTGCACGATATTGAAGAAAAGTGCAATATGTGATAACTCATAAATAATGCGAGATGCAATACGATAATGTACAAAAAAGTAATTGAATAAACAAATGTAAAAAAACCCGGCTTAGTCTTCACTGTAGGATTTACATAAATGCTGATTGTTATTAAAACTACAAAAGTGATTCAGTCAAGAGCAGTGAGTGGTTTTCTCTTTGTATTTTGTTGTTTGATTAGCATTGAAATGACAGACGGCAGCAGGTTTATTAGGCTGCTGTCACTTTAAGAGCAAATATACGGATCCAATATACTGTTTCACTCACGTTTTATTCCTAAATTGTTTACGTTCACTAAAGACATAATTAACTGTTCACGTGAATACTCACCAAGATGGCACTTTGACATCATTTTGTGTGTATTTGCCCATATAAGCTGCAGATGAGAGCTGAATTCGGGATTGCACGCTGAGAGGTGCGTGCGAGTAATACATTGAGTAATACATTGAGTTCTTTTCCGCGGCTTATTGATCTTATATATTTAAAACATTATGCATATCACACATATATGTCCAATTTCTCTCTGAGTGAACCTAAAATGGTGACTTTACGTAACTTTTTGAAGTATTAAAATCATTCAGTTATCGCAAAGCCATTGCGATATGCGTATTGTGATATGTACATCTGCGATATTTCAATAATTTCGAGGTGTTGTGCAGCCCTACAAAATACCAATTAAGTTTGTGAATGAGTTGCTGTATGTAACTCGTTGTTTTGTTTCATATAGACGACGTTAACTCATGCATATTCACAGAGAATAGAGGTAAATTGATGTAGTGATGAATTTTACTGTCATCATCAATAAAGCTGCACATGCAGCAGAGTTGGCATTATGCAGCAATTTTGGCATTGAGTGTTGCAATAGAAACAAATAATTTCTGACTCAGAGAAACTGAATTACTAGAATCTCATTGAGTAATTATGGTAATTTCAATGTGACATGAATCCAGCAATAGAATTATTGCATAAATGTTCAATGTAGTTCATATACATTTGAAAATGGCGCAAGACAACCGAACGTGTGCGTCTCGATATATTTTTAAAAAATGTAACTTCTTTTCATTTGACACAGCTTTAAAAATGCATGTTTATGCACATAGACCAACTAAAAAACGGTGCAGATGTAATACAAGAACGTGTTCAGTATGAATGGCCCCTTAAGTCACACTTTCTTTCACATCTTTTAGAATTTTAGAACTTTTGGAATTCTGAACTTCAGCTTTTGAAACATTTAAACTCTGTTCGGAATCCTGCTGTCGTCATGGCAGCATTCTAACTGAAATAGAGCCTCATACGTGACTGATTGGTTCCATTAGAGCATTTCATTAAGCAGGTGTCAGTATTGATATTGTAAAAACTTGGATGCTTTATGAGATGCACATATCCTTGATGGAAAAGGCAATCGCAGAAAGCCTCTCATAAGACGGCCTTCGTGTCTGGAGCTCAACTGCCGGTTATTTAAAATGCTGTGTAGGTAGGCAGATGACTAGGTTTGGGAACAGAGCTTTAGACATTCATTAGTCGGGACGAAAGCCATCTGCACACAAAGGTCAGAGAACGGTGACGAGGAGATGAGACAGAGAATCTCCATCAGTCCATCAGGGTAAAGAGGGATATCGACTGCGTTCCGGCTCTGTCAGACACTATGAAGGGGATTTATTGACTGGTTAGACTCGAGGTCTTCTGGGTCTCCTTGGGTTTTAAATTGTCCTCAAGTTTTCAGGATGTCTGATGAGCTTTTGGTTCAGCCGTGGCTTTGTGAAGTTCCTCACACTGTAACAATTATATCAAAGAATAATCCGTTCAGTAAGAGCAATGTTTTTAACATCCTTTTCCCCACGTCATAAAGTTGTTGGACTGAATTATGAAACTCCTACGTCCACAAGTTTTTGGTTTACGACGTCATAACCGCCATGTGATGGTTTTCTACAGCCACCAGAAGCACTTCTTTCGCAGTTTCTTGACGCGGCTCTTGGTTCGCGGTCGTATGTGTGCAGGTTTTGGGACTGGGGCGGGAACATCGTACTCCTTTTCATCCAATTCTTCCAGGATGTTTTGAAATCGTCCCTCCTGCACACGGAAGTCGTGCTCCACACTAAAAAGACAGAAATAGATATGATTAAATGAAATATGAAAAATAAAAATGAATTCTGCAATGAGAGATGCAGCCATTACAATCAAATTTATCTTTATTGATTACTGGAATTTAAATGGGATATTCCACAAAGAATGTATACACCAAAATTTCAACAAAAGATAAAAAAGACAAACTTTTTTTTTCACTTTGGAAAAACATGCACTAATGAATCATTCACAAAAAGACCAGAAACCTTTGTTGTTATCTGTGAAATGAATATAGTTTTGATTTTTTCATTCTTATTGTGTATGATTCATCTGTGCATGTTATTGTAAAGAAAAAAATATTTGTCTTGTTTTTTTTCCCCTTCCAAATGTAATTTGTTTGAAAGCACCAAAACAACTTTTGCTGTGTGGACTGAAAAAATTTAATTATTTCTCACATTCCAATCATATCACATCACATTATTTCCCACTTTAAAAATATATCAGAATTACAGAAGTTAAATGCACTGAGAATAAAAAGTTGTTAAGATTATAATAATTTCTGTTTGTTGCAAATATATAGTCTACATTAAAATTTCAAGGAAAAAAAAAGATTAGCATTTTGATGTAATTTGATAATACATTTAGTTTTTTTTTTGTGAATGAAGAGTGTGATTGATGAAAGAGAGGAAAGAAAACACTTTTCATCATTGGTTACGACGGATCGTTTGTCATGACATAGAAATGAACATTAAGACAATATGACATGTCAGAATAACAAACAAAACTGAAGACAGACAATCTCTTAAATCTTCAATCTCTCTATCTCTCTTTCTGTGTTTCTCACGCTCTTTCCTTCTTCTCAGTCTGTCATTCATCTCACTTTCTTAGAAGTTTCTTCAGGCCGGGTTCAGGATGTCAAAATCGTATTCATTTTTTTCCATTGAGAGATTGATTTTTAATGATAATGTATAAACCTTTCAAGAAACACTGTGAGCTCTGAAGTTAGGTTATTGCAGCTGCATTTAAAAAAAATCATGTTTAATAGCCAAATCCAGATCCACCAATCAAAGAAGTCGCTGTTACAATGAAAATGTAAGAATAAATGTATACATAGAAATACTTATACACTACCATTCAAAAGTCTGGGGTCAGTAAGATCACCAAAAGTATATTTGACCAAAAATACAGTAAAAGCAGTCATATTGTTAAATATTATTACAATTTAAAATTATTATTACTTGTGGAAAACATGATTCTTTGATTTAAAAGAAACGCAATTAGTTTAAAATAGAAATCTTTTGTAACATTATAAATTACACTGCATTTAATTTAATACATCCTTTCGGAATAAATTATTTCAAGAACAAAAAAACAAACAAAAATCATATCGCTGATTTCAAACTTAAATTTGACCCTAAATGGTTGTGAATAGCATTAAACTTCAGATATATTGTTTTAAAATTGATAATCAGTTATAACCAATATTGTGCTGTAGTTATTTATTGTATTGTGTCATTCGAAGTTCTTCTTGTGCTGTTGTCGTCTATGCATTTTTCAAATTTTAGTTTTTTTGTGCATCTCGGAGCTGGGTGTTTCGGGTCAAGGATTAAAACTCTTTACAATGAGGTTTTCTTTAAAAATACTGAAGCAGAAATGAATGAGAAATACTTTTGTAGCCAAGACTGCTGACACAAACTATTATCACAACAGCGTCAAACACACAGCGACCATTTTATCTGACTGCAATCTAACTTCACGAGGAGCGTGTGTGCGTGCGTGTGTGTGTGTGTGTGTGTGTGTGTGAGGGGTTATGGCCTCTATTTACAGTATAGCCACAGTCCTGCCTGCAATTTCCCAGCAACTAAGTGAGTTGAGAGAAAGCGAGAAAAGCGAGCAAAAAACGATAGGTAAAAAGATGAGAGAATAATACAGACTGACAGAGAATGTATTGAAGGTTAACAAAGCCCATAATGAGGGACAGAGATAAACAAAGCATGTTCAACAACAGCGTGTTATAAAGCCTATAGTGAACACTGTGTGGAAAACACACCCATCCCACAGCGATTGTGCTATTGCATTTCCTTTATAAATCATTGTATTATTTGCACACCGAATTGCAATTGTCCTCCTTTTCCTTTTTGCAAACTGAATTGTGATGATTGGTTTTGCCTTTATTGCATCTTATTAACCACCTCTAGCTGTATTTTATACTACAGAGACTGTATGCGATCTTTATTGATGCTCAGCTGATAATAAATAGGACCTAGGCTAGTATGCTTTTTTCCATGTTCATCTTTCTTTAGTGTGTAAAATTGCTGTTTGAGCATGAAAAAGCTCTGCAAAAGTTCTTCTCTATATCAGTGTCAGTGTTTCTGAAATCCTGAAACGCCTCCATATAGTGTTGAGTTAGTTAGTAGTGTGTTAAACTGGTGGTTATGGTAAGGGGCGGGACATTTCCCAAACACATTTGAAGCGCTCGACTAATCACAACACACTGATCCAGCCGACCAATCAGAGCACAGTGTGCTTTTCAGAAGGAGGGGCTTCATAGAGACAGGAAGTAAACAGAGCGTTACTGACAGACTGGGAAGAGAGGAGCCGCAACAATAGAGAATATGAGGAAAATAATCAACATTCAAGCAGGAAAACCTGTTCTAGTAGAGCCTGAAAACAACAGCAAGACTTTGTAAAAGGGGATGATAGCCCCTTATAAACATGTTGCTCAGTGTCACAATAGCAGCGAAACATTTGTTATGCAACACTTCACACAAAGAACTAAAGCCTAAATCTCATAGTATCCTTTTGCCATCGTGCAGGCGCTTCTGTTTTCTTCAGGAAATGCAAATCTAGTTATTTCTGTAATGCATTTGAAACCCGACAGTTTTTTTTGTCGGCTGTAAATCTGTTTTTCAGTGTTGCTGTCATTTCAGAGGGCGTCATTTGTCAGTGGAAATTGTTAGGGGATGTCTCTAATTTGCATATCCAGATGACACATTTACATGTATATGATTGTTGCACCATGCAAATTCATCTTCACTGAGGTTTTATTTTTTTCAGTGTCAATTGATTAGGGTTTTATATCATCAGTTCTGTTTGCATTACTATTATTATTGCTTAGACTTTGTATTTGTGGTTTAAAGAGACCCTTAACCCTTAATTATAAACCTTGTCACATAACAAGGTTATGTTATGTGCTAAAGACATGAATGATTTATAGAGAGGATCACAGACTCAATCTAGTAACTGAGCAACCACCTGAGGTTTGCATGGGCTGAGGAAATGTTTGACTTCAGAGGAGTGCACATTTCTGTATTTTAAGGAGCACTATAACCAAGCCTATCTCAACTCCCCTGCATCCCTAGAGAACGAAGGCACAAAGACAGAGAAAAAAGGGGAGAAAGTGAGAGATAAAGAATTATGAAAGCAGAATTTGTGATGAACAGATCTGTTGAGGGAAGAGAGTTCACTCAGTCAGAAAGCTCAAAGCTAGAGTCTGCACTTTCAGATGGGGAAAAATCTTAATCATCAATATTATCTTCCAGAAATCATGAGTCAAAGGATATCTAGCGCTATAAATCACACAGCTTGCATGAGGATCTTTTTCCTTTTTTTTTCTTTTTTTGGTCAGATGTTGCTTGGTCTGGATTCTTGTTTTTTTGTGTCAATTTCTATTAGCTTTGAGCTCATCTATATGCTAGTGTACTCCTAAAAGTTGACAAAAGTTTACTTTTGGCAGATATACACATTCAGAATATACAGTCTTTCTCTTCTGGGAAAATAAGCACTGATGGGACAAAGACTTGAAGAAGCAAAACTTTACTATTGTTGCCAGACTTTTAGTGATAACGTTATTGAAGCATAATTTCAACTGACAGTTTCTCCTGGTGGGATAAAAGTTAAATTAATGAATGAATGAACAAATGAATGCATTAATGAATAAGTGCATAAACAGATACATCCATAAATGAATTAATGCATGAACAAACACATGCATAAACGAATGAATGAATGAATGAACAAATAAATGAATGGACAAAGTAATGAGTGTATGCATGAACAAATGAATGCATTCAGGAATGAATGCATGCCTGAACAACAAGTGACTGAATGCATGAACAAATGAATGCATGCACTTATGAAAGAATTAAAGAACTTTTATCAAGTTTACTGTGCTAAGTCTATACAGTTGCTACCTATGTAGGGCGCTCCATATCAGTCACTTTAGTTAGGATGCTATGTAGACAAAGCAGCTCAGTCGTGTGTGTGTGTGTGTGTGTGTGTGTGTGTGTTCTTGGCTTTTCTCATGCTGTATTGTCATGAGATTACACTTCAATAGGAAATCCATCTCTCTTAATTGATTCCTGAGGCTTTACCGCGGTATGAGTGCTGGAAACATGCATTAGTGTGCGATTAGTTCTTCATAGTGCAGGAATAATGATCCTGTTTATCCCAACAGGAAAAAAGAGGAAGGGAGATAAAAGAGCCGAGGGAATGGCCAGTACGCGTGTGTGTGTGTGTGTGTGTGTGTGTGTGTGTGTTTGTGACACAGGAGGGATATGCAGGTTCAGAGTTTGTTCTGGCTTTATGATACGTGTGTGTGTGTGTGTGTGTGTGTGTGTGTGTGTGTGTGTGTGTGTGTGTGTGTGTGTGACACAGGAGGGATATCTTCAGGTTCAGAGTTTTTCTTCTGGCTTTATGATACGTGTGTGTGTGTGTGTGTGTGTGTGTGTGTGTGTGTGTGTGTGTGTGTGTGTTTCCATCTCTCAGGGCTTCATTAAGGTTGAATGGGAGTTTGAGCTTTCTGTCCCTTGATTATAACAAACATACAAACCAGCAGACTTTAATACGTACATCACACACCTACAGAAATTACACACACATCTATTTAACTTTTTAAAGATTTGTTCATTTTTGAAGAAAGTGCACCCCTAACTATGATAAATAGTAATAATTATGCTTGATTTAGCAAGCTGCACTTAGGACTAATACAATCTGTTTGTTCTTCTTAGAGTAGATGCTCGTGTGTTTCTGCTGGCCGTCGGATGTTTTGATCTGCTGTAGGATATTGATGCAACTCTTAAATCATCCTCATGGTCTCCTGGTGCATTTCTGTCTGTTCCTGCCCCCAAGATGACACATAACTCAGATGTGGCTCTGTGCACGATTTATAATATTTTAAATGGGTCATAGGATTTTATTTTGTTCCAGAGTTTTAACCCTGTAAAACCTACTGTATCATATTTAATAAGCACATTTCCAAGGTATCAACATGTTTTACTTCTACTTCAATGCCGTATGTTGTCTCCTTGATAGTTTATACTTTTTTAGCAAGTAAAAGGCCTTTTAGTATAATTGTACAAAAGCTCTCCTTCAGCTCGTCCTTTTTCCTGCGAAATTTAGATTTTTATAAAGTAAATTAATAACTTCTATATTGTTATTGGTATTTCAAGATGAACACATACTGGACTGAACATTTGTTAGCTTGATAATCATACATCTTTTTCCGTTTTTTTTTTTTTTTTTTGTGAAAAATCATATTAAAATGGGAGTTTCAAATATCAGGTTCATCTCTCAATCATTGTAATGCATTGCATTATATGTTTTAAAACTACATAGTAAGATGATGTTTAAACGCTTAGTTTTATGATCAAAGCTAAGACATATTATTGAGAGATATAGAGCGAAGACTGATATTCATATGAATTTTATGAAAGTATCTGCTATACTTTTAAAAAGATTGAATTGATTTACATAACAAACATCATAATTTTATCTTACTTTTTAGCAATACCAGCTTCTGCACCAAATTGTATAATTTTGTTCACATTGGGCCTCTGAATGAAATTGAGGTTTTTTTTCACTACTCTAGTTCATATTCACTTATAACTTACTCTATGAACCAGAAAAGCACATACATGTACAAAAAACGGACATATGAAATATGATCATCTAAAAAAAAAAACATGCAACTTATTTAAGATTTAAAACTTTAGGGTTCAATAAACGGTTCCATTTCAAGAAGTTCGATTTTTCTGCCTATATTTTATGTCAGGATTTAAGGATTTAAGTAGGATTGTTAAGTACCATACAGATAAAGTTGACATTCACATAAGAAAACTCCCTCTGATGGAGCGAATTCTAGGCAAAGTTTTCAATTGTTGATCTTAGTATGTGCATATGCATCTGACGGATGTCTTAGATGTTGCTTTGCATCTCTTTAGCGCTGCATTTTTTAACATGACTTTGCAATTTAAAAATAGACCCCTGTTTTCCGCTCTATTCAGGTATGATGTAGTGTTGATGAGCTGTGTGCTGAAAGTCTGACAAGTAAAGTTGGCTTGAGTTTTTGTCAACGTCTAACCAACTTAATAGCAAAAATGAAATCACAAAATTAAAAATGAGTTGATGCTTTGACTTGTGTGAAATGCTGTGATGTTGAAAAAAGTCATGCAATGAATATGCTTTCATGTTTGAACATTGCATCACTTCGCATTGTTAATGTGAAGAGTAGCCAGTCACAACAGAGGTCATTTAAATATAGTACAGTAGCAAAATCAGCCTGTTTAATTGTAAAGGACGGACAGGGAGGAAATGATCATTAAAGACTAAATGACGACATGATAGACATACGTGGGCTGTTGACGGTTGTGTTTACCTGTATATAATGCAGGCTGTTTTCTGGCAGGTTGAGCAGTTGTTGATGTCCTGACCAGTTCTGTATGAACAACGCCTGAAAAAACAAGAAAGCCTGAAGACCTGCACATACACACACAGATGCTTTGAGCATGTGATACACACTCACAGAACATTGAATTAGAGGTCTTTTCCATCCTGCTTATATATATATATATATATATATATACACACACATATACACACACACACACACAGCATATATATATATATACACGCTGGAATGCAACACCACATGAAATCGAGACTGCATAATCTACTTGTGTAGAGTTTTTCTGCAACTCAGAAATTTAGTCCTGCGTCACAACAAATAAAATCAAGGCTAGCTGGAGTCCTACAGGAATACAGACCTCTACTGAATGTCCTTGAATATGTAATGAATATGGACACTTTAAAACATATAACACAGTTACTTTTCCTGATCGATTCTGACACATCTGAGGTTTCAATCAGAGCAGAGTTCTGACGGAACTGTGTGTGTGTGTGTGTGTGTGTGTGTGTGTGGATGGAGGATAAAAAAGGAGAGAAACTTTTAAGAGATTAAGAGAGAGTGTAAATGGTAAAGCAGTAAAGCGGTGAAGATGTGACAAAGTAAGACATCAGATATGTGAGAGAGAGAGAGTTTGTGAACGGTAGGGGGTCGATGTTCCATTGATGATCGAGATTCCCGAGGTGTTGCCTCAGGATTCATCAGTAACCAGGGGAGTTATGGGATGATGGAAGTGCAGAATCACAAATCAAACACGCTTTCATGAACTCCAGAGCCTTAATCTCACGCTCTCACTCACCCTTCACTCATTGCCTTGTTCCTCTCCAGATCCTGGATGACATTGAGAAGAACTTTGATCTTTTCCTGATTATACAGCAGGTTTTCCTCTACATTATGCAGGAGTCCATGTAGAACACCGGGTGCACCGTTGCATTGTGGGATCTCATCTTTTTGAGGTGGTTGGGTGTCCTTAGAGTCCGTTTCTGTCTCAATTTTAGATTCTGAGGGAGGGGGCGGGGCTTGCGGTTTAGGTTCCGCCCTTGAGCCAATCAGAAGCTCTGGAGGTGCCGGTTTAGATTTGACCTGTAACTGTGAGCCTTTCTTGGGTGGAAGAGTGGGCGTGGCTTTTGACTCACAGCCAATCGATTTAGACGTGGCGGATACGGGTGTGTGCGTTTGCGTGGTCGCACACTTGTCCTTAGTCTTTTGTGATGCATGTTGTGTGGTTGATTCAGTTTTAGTTGTGTGTGTGACTCGTGTTTGTGTGTGTTGCGTTTTGTGCGTCGTTGAGTCGCTTTTAGGTTTTTCAGACTGCGTCGATCCCTCTGTTTTTGCGAGCGTGTCTTTTTTGTTGTGTTGTGAGGGGGTGGAGCAGGTCTCGTTCTGCGTGTCCGTTGTGCGGTTAGGAATTTGGGCGTACGTTGGTTGTGCCAGCGTGGAGTTTCGTTTTTGCAGCCGAGGTGAACCGCATTTACTCGGCGCCGTCGGAAGTGTCATGCTCGCTTGAACCTGACTAGCGGCTCGTTTGCGACAAGCGGCCGCCATGCAGGGCGGGGCTTGAGACTGTCTCCGCCCACAACTCATGCACAGTTTGGGCGATGATGTCATCATCCGGCATGGTCGAGGGGGCGTGGCGTACGAGCCGACGTTTCCGTAGTGCAATGACGGCCTGGACGATTCCCCTCTCAGTGACTGACCCCGCCTACAATCACGTGTCATTGTTTGACTCTGCCGTCTCGCTTCTTCTGACTCCGCCCCCTCACTACAAACTCCGCCCACCACCTCGGGTGCAACGACACTGCCGTTAACATACCGAGGGGTTCGTTTTAAACTCCCTCTCAGCCCTGATTGGTTTGGATTGACTTTAATTTGACAGTACACCTCGCTCTCCTGGGATGTCGGGTCCGGTCCGTTCCTTGAAGCCGCTTTGACGACGTGCCTGCCGTTGACCTCACAACGCCTCATCCGGTCCAGCGACATGGTTTCTGCAGCCGGTCCATTGACCGTTTTCGTCCTTCTCTTTAATGACGGGAGCGAACGGAGGCCCGGCGATGTTTGGACGCCAACACTGCACAGAGGACCCCATTTCTGAGACAGCATGGCCCGCCCACCAGCGAGAGGCACTTCCAGCGCCGGCACCGCATTGGACGCATCAGCCGCCCGTCGGCCCATGACCTCTGCTGATTGGCTCAGCCCCCTGAGGAGGAGCTGAAGGGGGTGTGGCCTTCGTTTCTAAGCATACCATCTAAAAAAACGGTTATTATTCCACTGCGTGTTTTTGGGAAATAATATTCCACGGTGTTCGCATCGGTCAGGAATCCGTTTTCAGATCAGATCCTGGTCACCAATTATCCTGTAAATGCTTTTGTCTTGTTTACCTGTTTGAGAAAAAGAATACGTGTGTAAAAGACATGAATGTGCATGTGCTGTAGTTTCTGAAGTAGTCACTTTGGAGATGCACTAACAAAAGGAAGCTGCTTAATGATAGGATTTTTTATTCTGAGTAGTATTTATCTCACAAAAACAATGAGCATCTCAGTTAAGTTGGTGATGTTAAAGGTGCACTCAGCAATTTTACTCTCATTAAAAAGTTTTACACGAATGAGACATACTGTAGCTTGGCAAAAAGACTTCAAGAAATCGAGGAAACTACAGCACTGTTTACTTTATCTCAGTGTTAGTTGACTCTTTTGCTCACAAAATAAATAAATCATGGCTTACTGTGAATAATTTATTTTTTCAATTACATTGGTAACAGGAAAATTGAGATTTTGTGTGGAGCTGCTTCCATGTAGTTTCAGCGTCATATCGGTTAGTGCAACATAAGCAAAATATTACTGAGTGCATCTTTTAATGGTATTGAAACAGGTAGATAATAAACAGCAAATGCAATGTGTATATTTGAGTTTAAAACAACTATTTTGTAATGAAAAGTAACACAAAAGGAATCAGCTAATTGATTTTGGAAATCAATTTACTTTAATGAATCAAGCTTTGCAATGCAAATTGCACTTGCATTTATGGAGGACGAAACCTGCTAAATTAAAAATCAAGAAAGAAATAAACAAATGCAAATGATCAATAAATGATCCATATAATGATTCATAAAGTTAATGAATTTATGCATTTCATAAAGTTATAGATTTATTTTATTTACTAATGTATAACAAAAAATTATGATTTGCATTTATTTATTTCTGTATTTATTTATATTTATGAAAATCTTTATTTATGTTGTCCTCCCATAATTATTGCCCGAGTTCACCTGACTCTAAAACTGCTTGTGCAATACAACATGTGACAAAAAAAATACATAGATTGTTAGGATACTTGATGGAAGGAGTAGCTTGTTACTTGAAAATCTGATCTTTTTTGTAAACTGCTAAACTTCTGAAAAGTTAGTAGCGTCACAACTGTGTGTAATTGAGAATGCTAGTCAAGTGGAGAAACCAGAAAGACACTCTTAAAGTTCACGTCCGTCTTATGCTCAGAGACACCAATAACCCCAACACGACTATTACGAATATTAATGAGGGTTAACAAAATCCCCCATATGTCACATCCAGCTGATTAAAGTCTCTCTCTCTCTCTCTGCTTCTCTTCCTGAAGGGCCTATTATTATCACTTTATTCCCCTGTAATCTCCTCCTCCTCTTAAGTGTGTTCCTGCTTTCGTGAACATTAGGATGGGTGTGTGTTCGCCCTCCTTTCTTCTGCTCTTTGATAAGCTCTCTGTCTTATAGTTCATATCTTGTTTTCTGTTAAGCTTCTTTTCCTTTATGAGACCGACTCAAAGCTGCCTGTCTCCTCTGACCCAAACCCTGTGTGTGTGTGTGTGTGAGTGTGAGAGTGTGTGTGAGAAGTGTTTGTGTTAGTGTGTGTGTATGTGAGTGTGTGTGTTAGTCTTTACGTATTTGAATGTGTGTGTGTGGGGGGGGGGGGGGGGGGGTGTTTGTGTGTGTGCATGTTAGTGTGTGCGCACACGTGCGCGTTTGTTAGTTTGTGTGTGTGTTAGTGTGTGTATGCGTGTGCGTGTATTTGTGCGTGTGTGCATATGCGCACACATGTGCGTGTGTTAGTTTGTGTGTGTGTTAGTGTGTGTGTGTGTGTGTGTGTGTGTGTGTGTGTGTGTGTGTGTGTGTGTGTGTGTGTGCGTGTATTTGTGTGTGTGTGCGTGTTAGTGTATGTGTGTGTGTTAGTGTGGGATATTGTTGCTTGAAAATGCTAATGACCCCCATTAGCCTCTAACAGATTAACATTATCATACAACACTACTCACTTATTTCATGTACACACACAACGGGCCTAATGAGGAAGAAGTTGTCTGTGTGTGTGTGTGTGTGTGTGTGTGTTCAATTAGGAGAGTCTGGAATAATTGTCTGAATGTTTGCAGTTCTTATGAACGCCCAGCAGTGACGTTCATTAGGATTATTTTAATTTGAACAAACTGGTAAAGACATCCGAAGCCAAATCTCCTCCTCTCGTCTTTCATGTGTGTGTCTGAATCCTCCGGAGAGGGAGTGTGTGTTTCCGGACGGCTGTTTGCTCTGTGGTGTGTTTAGAAGAATTTCGATTCATCGATCTGGTGGATTTGACACATTTTGACCTTGAAATGGATCAGCTTACAGTACTGTGGCAATACAATCATATGCTTTTGCATTCATCAACAACAACAAACAAAGAGTTCCACATACCATATTTGGTGTTTTTTGTGTATTCGGTGTATTCAGTGTGCCATTATTGTTGCTTGTTCATTGTAAAGCGTCCTTGAGCCCTGGAAAGGCGCTATATAAATAAAACGTATTATATACTATTATTATTATTATTATTAATAAAATCTCTGAATATCACTGAACCGATTGTTTGAGTTGGACAATTCAACAGTATTTTTTTTTAAAATGTACATCATTCGTTAAGTTTTTTAACAAAAAGAAATTAGTATTACAATATTTGTGTATTATATATATTCTTACAAGTTTGTTCAATTTTAATCAAAATATTGGAGAATTGAGAAATTATCCTGATCAGTCTCAAGAACTACAATTATTACTTATTGCATATCAATGTTATTCATCTTTAATAACAACTTAAGAAATTTAGTAAGTTGTACACAAAATATCAATCAATAACAATAACAAGGAAAACTGATTTTCCCATCATGCTTTGATATGAACTGCAGCAAGTGTTAAATGCATACATTTTTAAATAGTTTTATTTTGTGTGGTTTTACACTAAATGAATATGGAAGGTTTGTTAATGTTTAGTGATTAATATTGCAGTGTTTATTATAAATGATTTATCCGTGCATATATTTATTGTTTCCTGGTAATCTTAAATCAGAATAAGTTCCTTTTGCAGCTTCTCTTCTCTGATGATGTGGGCGGAGCAACCTGTCACTCAAACGAGATCCACCAATAGCAAACCACAACCATCCAATCAACTCCACACAGACAAAATCAAGCCCCGCCCACATTTGTCCTTGTTCAGAAGCGTTTCGTTTGGATATACGACACAATAGAGAAGAAAAGATTAGCTCAAATTCTGTTTCATGCTGGCTTTAAAATTTACTCAATGTTTTTAGGTGTAAAAATGTTTCATCAATAAAATTTATTACTCCATAGTGTAAGTTTTTAGAGTGTATATTATCTGATACTATGGTTTTGCAACAGTGGTTTTCTGTAAGGGCACCTTGTCTTTACACACACACACACACACACACACACACACTCTCTCTCTCTCTCTCTCTCTCTCTCTCTCTCTCTCTCTCTCTCTCTCTCTCTCTCTCTCTCTCTCTCTCTCTGTATTGTATTCTTGAGCTCTCCTGTTGATCTTCGCTACGGTTCACCAGCACACACTTAGATGTTCCACTTTCATCCCTCCATTCTCCAACCCACACACATACACACCTCAACACACCACACCACACCACACTAAGAGTCTCTGTTGATCTCTTCATCAGCTCCGGTCGAGGCCTGTACTCCTCCTCTCACTTCTCTTTCACACTCCGTTACTCCTGACTTTGTCTTTGTCTTTCTTAGCCTCTCTTGTGTCATCATTCACACACACACACACACACACACACACACACACACACACACACACACACACACACACACACACACACACACACACACACACACACACACACACACACACACACACACACACACACACACACACACACACACACACACACCTTATCTAATAGACTCTGGCATCTCTGTGTGCGGTGATCGATATTCAGGAGCCGCAGATGCAGGGTCCCGTCACCACACCGTCCTGAAAACACACACACACTGACCAAAAACCATGTGAAAAAAAAAACAATGACAGGAAGAGGAATTTACTGAATTGTAATTCAAAGTTTTACATGCATTATGATGATATATTATGGGAAAAGGAGTGCTTTTCATCCATCCATCCATCCATCCAGCGTTTGTTCTATCGTTCTCTCTATTATATTATCTAAATCATCACATTTCAAGGCTTTTAAACTTTTTCCTAAACTTTCAAACAAGTATTTTCTTGTTAAAATGCATGCACTTAAACCAATAAAGTTAAAATTTGACAATTCAAATGTCAAGTTAATAATATAATATAGTCATGAAGGTGTTGAGCTCTAGCTATATGCATGATGTTCTTTTACATCGCTTCACTGAACTGTCCGCCTGTTTGATAATTCCTTTTTATTTACTCAACAAAGAGGAATTTTTATTAGTAATTGGCTTGCAGGTGTTCATTTCAGACCACAGAAATGAATCAAAACGACAAACATCAGCCAGGATGAACATAAAGAGTGAGTCGAGTGGATTTAGTGAGTCCGTTTGAATGAAAGATGTGGTTTGCAGAAGTCTGTGTTCATTCTGTGCCGTGAATCCCAGCAGACAGTCTGTTCATTATCTGGAGCCTTTAACTGCTTTCAGTGGAATCTAATGAGATTTGAAGGAATCTGACTCTTTTTCCAATACTCCAATAACAACAATTACATCAAATCTGCTCTCTTTATCTTCTTATTGTGATGATTTCATTGGTTTGGCTGGAGGTTCAGGCTTTGCAGTGGTATGCTGTAATCTGAGCTTCAGTTATAAGGAGCATAAAACTGAACAAAGCTCTGGGAGATTTTACACAGAGAGATACACGCGAGTGTGTTTAGGGCTCTGATATACAATATTAACCAGTCAAAGTGTACAGCACCTCTGAGATGCACTGAGAGAGGAAAATGCCGGGAGTTATATTACACACATAACTCTCTCACACACACACACACACTCACTGAAACCTAATGGAAAAACATTGAAAATGTTACTATATAGTATATACACACAGCTGCGTGTGTGTGTGTGTGTGTGTGTGTGTGTGTGTGTGTGTGTGTGTGTGTGTGTGTGTGTGTGTGTGTGCGTGTGTGTGTGTGTGTGTGTGCGTGTGTGTGTGTGTGTGTGTGTGTGTGTGTGTGTGTGTGTGTGTGTGTGTGTGTGTGTGTGTGTGTGTGTGTGTGTGACACAGGAGGGATATCTCCAGGTTCAGAGTTTGTTCTGGCTTTATGATACGTGTGTGTGTGTGTGTGTGTGTGTGTGTGTGTGTGTGTGTAATGTATGAGGTGCCCCTAGGGACATTATTCAGAATTGCATGCACATACATGTACTTTTCCTCTCACATACACATATGAAACCAAATTCATTCACATACTATAGTGAAATGCTCACACACATACAAGTGAAATGCTTTTACAAACACAACTGAAACGCTCTCATACATACAACTGAAATTATTACGCGCACACACACAACTGAAATGCATACACACACACAACTGAAACGCTCACACACACAACTGAAATGCTCTCATACATACAACTGAAAATATTACGCTCATACACACAACTGAAACACTCACACACACACAACTGAAATGCTCACACACACACAACTGAAATGCTCTCACATACACAACTGAAATGCTCTCATACATACAACTGAAAATATTACGCTCATACACACAACTGAAACACTCACACACACACAACTGAAATGCTCACACACACACAACTGAAATGCTCTCACATACACAACTGAAATGCTCACACACACACAACTGAAATGCTCTCACACACACAACTGAAATGCTCACACACACACAACTGAAATGCTCACACACATTCAAGTGAAATGCTTTTACAAACACAACTGAAACGCTCTCACTCACACAACTGAAAAGCATTTCAGTATGTTGTATGCAAGCATTTCAGTATGTTGTATGCAAGCATTTCAGTATGTTGTATGCATGCATTTCAGTTGAAACGGAAGGTGGTTAAAGTCCCCACTCCAGTCCAGTTGGTGGCAGTAGTGCACCTCAAGACGAAGAACTAGAAGCTGTTGAAAGAAGGCATAGTACAAAAGCGCGCCTTTCACAATACAAGCGACCGAAGTTGACCGTTCGTTCCTATGGTTCGTTCGCCCGCCAATCGCGCTACACCAGCGGTTCTCGAAGTGTGTGGCGCGCCCCACTGGTGGGGAATAGAGACGTGACAGGTGGCGCGCACCAAACGGGAGGAAATTTTCCTTTATATGCTCTTTATTCGTTGATGGCGAGTCCGCATAGTCAACTTCATCTTTGCAGCAACACAGAAAACACCAGTTTATTAATAAACAATTAAATGTCTCCTTGCTATTTTTTATACATTCATAATCATTACTTTTGCCGGTTCTTTGTGGCAAGCTTTATGCGTGAGCTTGAGTGCGGCAATATAACGCTCATTATCCTGTATAGCCTATTTAAGTAATTAAATTAATATAATGGGGCGATTTGTCCACTAACGGCTTAAATGAACAGCTACTAGTCGACTAGAAAAAAACTTTAGTCGGAGACAGCCCTTATTCCACATATTTTCGAGCCAGCAGAACATTCTGGGTTGCGCGCGCGACCCTGAGCGGAATGAGCGAGCGGAGGAATATTCAGAAATGCGCTCTCTCTCTCCGCTCACATGCTCTAATCGGAACAAAGGAATATTAAAATAATTAATTATTAGTTTATATCTTATACACTGCCCATCATTTTAATCCCATATCAAATGTTATGTCTATTTTAATATGTGTAATATATACTTTTTTTTTTATTTCACGTTTTTAAGTAGCCTACAATATTATGTTAGTCCACATCCCCCAACCAGGGGATGCTATGACGAGTGGCACTTTTATTTATTTTCTATTTTTGAACTTGATACAAATTTTGACACAGCTGCACTTTTATTTTCTTTATTTTTGAACTTGCTGTTATTTGATGTAGATAGTTAATTTGTATTTAGATACAACTTGTTACTATACTGATACTACTTGTTACTTCAATAAATTTAAACATTTTAAGATTGTTGCTTATTTCATTATCATTGGGGCGGAACAATTTCAGTTGTGTGTGTGAGAGCATTTCAGTTGTGTGTGAGAGCATTTCAGTTGTGTGTGTGTGAGCATTTCAGTTGTGTGTGTGAGAGCATTTCAGTTGTGTGTGTGAGCATTTCAGTTGTATGTGTGAGAGCATTTCAGTTGTGTGTGTGAGAGCATGTCAGTTGTGTGTGTGTGAGCATTTCAGTTGTGTGTGTGAGAGCATGTCATTTGTGTGTGTGAGCATTTCAGTTGTGTGTGAGAGCATTTCAGTTGTGTGTGTGTGAGCATTTCAGTTGTGTATATGAGAGCATTTCAGTTGTGTGTGTGAGCATTTCAGTTGTGTGTGTGTGAGTGTTTCAGTTGTGTGTGTGAGCGTAATATTTTACAGTTGTATGTATGAGAGCATTTCAGTTGTGTGTGTGTGAGCGTTTCAGTTGTGTGTGTGTGAGCATTTCAGTTGTGTGTGTGCGCTTAATAATTTCAGTTGTATGTATGAGAGCGTTTCAGTTGTGTTTGTAAAAGCATTTCACTTGTATGTGTGTGAGCATTTCACTATAGTATGTGAATGAATTTGGTTTCATATGTGTATGTGAGAGGAAAAGTACATGTATGTGCATGCAATTCTGAATAATGTCCCTAGGGGCACCTCATAGTAATGGCTCTCACTGCGATGTTTCTCAATGCACACTGATATATACTATACTAAGCACTCACTAACTAAAATTACCCAAATGTACCATAGTATAACTATGTTTTTTCTCAAACATTGTATCATGGCAATGCCACAGTATTCTTCACAGGATCTTGCTGTATTGTTGTAGCTCCCTCTTATATATTTAAAAGAACCACAGTATTATAGTTTGAATGAAAGTTGTGGTGGTTGCCAGGATGTTTCTGTGTGGTTGCTAAGGTGTTATTGGAGGTATTTTAGCATGTTGCATTGAGGTTTCTAGGGTGTACTGGGTGGTTTGGCAGGGAGCTGCTATGTCATTATTAGAGGGTTTTTTGGTTTTTCTGGGTGGCTATCAGGTTGTTACTAGGGTGTTCTGGGTGGTTTCTAGGGAGTTGCTAGGGCATTAGGATTTCTAAGTTTTTCTTGGTGGTTTCTAGGAAGTTCTGGGTGGTTTTCCAGGGAGTTGCTGGTTGTTTTGGGTGGTGGCCTGGGTGTTGCTTGGGTGTTCTGGGTGGTTACCAGGGAGTTGATAAGGCATTATTAAAGGTTGCTTGATTGTTCTGGGTGTTGCTAGGGTGTTCTGGGGGGTTGCCAGGGAGTTGCTATGACATTGTTATGCGGTTGCTTTCTGTCTGGTTGTCGGGCCTTTATTAGGGCATTATTAGAGGTTTGCTTGGCTGTTCTATGTTGTTTTCAGGGAGTTGCTAGGCTGTTGTTTAGAGGGTTGCTAGTTGTTCTGGGTAGCTACCAGGTTGTTGCTAGGGAGTTTCTGGGGTATTGTGATTTCTAAGGTGTTCTGGGTGATTATCAGAGAGTTGATAAGGCATTGTTAGAGGGTTGCTTTATTGTTTTGGGTGTTGGTCTGGGTGTTGCTAGGGTGTTCCAGGTGTTGCTAGGGTGTTCTGGGTGGTTGCCAGTGCGTTGCTATGCCATTGTTATGAGGTTGTTTTATGGATGGTTGCCAGGTGGTTGATAGGGAATTGTTAGAGGGTTGCTTGGGTTGTTCTGGGTGGTGGCCAGGGCGTTACTAAAGGTGTTCTGGGTGGTTGCCATGGAGTTGCTATGACATTGTTAGGAGGTTGATAGGTTTTTCTTGGTGGTTGTTAGTGTCTTCTGGGTTGTTTCCAGGGAGTTCCTAGAACATTGTTAAAGTGTTGCAAGGTTGTTCTGATTGGTTGATAGGGTGTTTCTATGGTGTTTGGGATGGTTGCCAGGGTGTTGCTAGGTGATTTCTAGGTAATTTTGGGTGGTTACCAGGGTGTCCAGGGTGGTTGGAGCACAAACGCTGCAGGACGACACACACGCTACACTTTAATACCAAGTTCTAGAGGTTTGTTTAAATAGTGATAGCTATATTTGACTTATCAAACAGTAGTAAACCAACAAAAACACACAAAGATGCGCTCCAATGCACTCTGGCGAACGTGTGTTTATTTTTCACTTGTCATGTGACGGAGTGAGTATGTTTACCAATCAGACGCGTGTGTGTTTGCGTCTGTGAGAGTATCTGGGTAGCTTAAAAGATTTATCAGCTTAAAAAGAAAACAGCTTTTTAAAAAAAGGGAGAGAGTGTGCATTTGTCTGCAGAAGGACACAAACGTCCCAAGAGACGAGCTGATGTTTGTGTCTTCACCTCTTTTAGTGGATGACGTAGGTTTTCTCAAGCACACATTCATTCACTGATTCATTTCATTCTCTTCTCTGCGTAAATCACACAAAAAACATGTCCAGGCCAAATTTCTTATTAGTGTTTTTATTTCTGTAATAAAATATTAAACTATGTCTGTGCATTATTGTTCAGAAGTTTGGGGTCTGTCAGATTATTTAATGTTTTTGAAAGAAGTATTTTCTGCTCACCAAGACATTTATCATTTATTATCATTTATCATATATCATTATTTTTCATTTATTTGAAAGCTAAAAACAGTTAACATAATAACAATGTAAAATAACTGTTTTTATGTGAATATGTAGTAAAATATAATTTATTCCAGTGATCAAAGCTGAATTTTCAACATCATTACTCC
The DNA here is from genome assembly GCF_051911475.1 of Siphateles boraxobius. Classification (NCBI taxonomy): domain Eukaryota; kingdom Metazoa; phylum Chordata; class Actinopteri; order Cypriniformes; family Leuciscidae; genus Siphateles; species Siphateles boraxobius. Next base: position 793,708 of record NW_027508919.1, read on the forward strand.
AGTTTCAGTGTCACATGATCCTTCAGAAATCAGAATAATATGATGATTTGATGCTCAAGAAACAATCCTGATTATTATCATTGTTGAAAACAACTATTTTATTAATGTCTTTACTATCACTTTTGATCAATTGAATGCATTCTTGCTGAATTATTTTATTATTATTATTATTTTTTTATCTTACAGGCCAGAAACTTTTGACTACGTATATTTTCCAACCAGCATGTCCTGTGCATTCATTTATTTATTACAAATTCTATCAAGAATTATACATATTTAACAATCTAAATTGGATTGGGATTGCTGTGCATTACAGTAATAAGAGTTTGATAGAAATATGATTTTAGCTTGGTATTTAATTGTCATAAAAATGTCACAATTAAAAAAAAAACTCTTAATGCTCTCTAAAATAGGCTTTATTTTCTTCATGTCAGACAATAGTTATTCCTTCCTTCTCATTCTGGGGTGAAATATGAGCTGGACATCTTCTTGACAGCTGTCTGAAGATTCACCTCGTTCAGAGGGTCAGCGCCGTCTCCTTTAAATACCTGTCTGTCTCCTGTCTTTCTGCTCGTTTGTCTCTTCTTCTCTTTCTTTCACTATCACCGTCTGTTTGTTTCCTTGTCTTTCATCCTTCTCTCTCTCTCTCTCTCTCTCTCTCTCTCTCTCTCTCTCTCTCTCTCTCTCTCTCTCTCTCTCTCTCTCTCTCTCTCTCTCTCTCTCTCTCTCTCTGGTGTTTATCTCTTGCTGAGTGTCTTTCTTTCTTTCTTTCTTTCTTTCTTTCTCTTTTACATGTGTGTGTGTGTGTGTCTCACTGTTTCTGGATGTTTAGATTTCTTCAGCATGAAATGGATTTGACACAGACTCATTGTGAATCACACACCTGACACACGCTAGTTTGGAAACTAATTTGTCCCCAAAAGGGAGATCATCAAACTATTCATAGCTGACGGGAATGTTATTTAAATTTAAATTAAGTTAAAGGAGTAGTTCACCCTTATTTTTATCATAATTTAATTGTCCTCATGTCGTTCCAAACCCTTATTACGAAGCACTAAAGAGGATATTTAGAAACATATCTGTTTTTTTGTCCATAAATTGAAAGTCAATGGGGTCTAATGTTGTTTGACTCCCAGCATTCTTCAAAATACCTTCTTTTGTGTTTCACAGACGAAACAATGTCATAAAGGCTTAGAAACACATGCGTGGGTAATGAGCTAGTCAATGCATTTACAGTTAGACAAAACACCCACTGTAAAATGATTCTTCAAAGTTCAAGAGATTATTGAGAGTATGTTTTATAATAAAATAATATTCCAGTCTTTCTATTTCAAAATTCCATGTTTAATTAAATGTCTCCCCGTTTCTTTGTAGTTATTTGACAATTTCTGATTGAAAATTCTTTCAAAGTAAATCCTACCCCATACACGCATACACATTTAAAAGCATTACACACACGTATTTAAATACACACACACACATCACTTCACCAGAGGTCTCTGTAACAGATGGGCATTAGATACCTGTTGTTGCATAACACACACACACGCACACGCACACACACGCACACACACACACACACACACACACAGATCCCAGTGAAACCACAGAGCATGTGTTATTGTGTTCACAGCAGAGTCAGTAAACTTGCTCAGTATTATTAATGATGATTAATTACACACACAGACATCATGTGGGATTTTAGGAGCCAGAGACTCTTGCAGAAGTACTGTGGTGGCATCGCGTTTAAAAGATTGCACCACTACATTATTTTGATAACCACCACGGTACTGAATGTTTACCATATTCATTTACTATGGTGCATACATGGTACTCCACAGTACCACAGAGAATATCACAGCATTACCATGGTGCAAGTCATTGAAAAACATAGTATCATGATACTTTTTTGGTATGACCATAATTCAGGTTAAAAGTACCATGTTAGTACCAAGGTTCTTTTAAATAATGTTTGTGGATGAAATGAATGGAAAAGCACTTCCCACAGGTGAATTCAATTAGAAAAATGTTTTAGGTGCAGTGTTGTAATATTTCATTACTCTGTTACTGACCTTCATCACAAGAGTGTTGTGTAGGTGAACGGTCTGTTCTTCAATTCTTCATCTCTCTCTCGTTCACTCGTTCTGTTTCTCCTATATTCCTGTGTGAGATCACACTCCTCCGTGTTCTTCTTTCTTAGATCCGTCTGTATGATTTTCTCTTGTCTGTGTTTATGATCTATCTCTCTCTCTCACAAGCCACATCTGTCTCTCCTTCCATCTACTGGTGAACTGAGCGTCTCGTATCTCCTCCCTCTCGCTCTCTCTCTCTCTTTCTCTGTGTGTGTGTATGTGTGTATTAATCCCGCTGTGTGTCCTGGTTTCTCCCTCCTGCTCGGTCATATTAGTTGCTGATAGGTCCACACACACACACACACACACACACACACACACACACACACACACACACACACACACACACACACACACACACACACACACACACACACACACACACACACGTTCAAGGTATAGGGAGGAAAAAAGAAGTATTTGCAGTGCTGAATGTGTGTGTGTTTTGCGTGTCAGTGCCTTAAATAAAAAAAAAGTATTTTCTGAGGTTAAAAAACATACAGCAGCCCCCCAAAATGATTGATTATTATTTGTAATTTCATTAGATAGCAAGTGTTATTTACTGTAAAGAAAGATGCACAGACAAACTTCACAATCAGAACGTTTGACCAAAAGAAGTTTATTTTGAAAAAAAAAAAAACTTAAAAATAATGATTGTTTCCAAACATGTTTATAAGACGTTCCAAAGATGTTCATAAGACACTGATCTCACCTGTCATTGGACAGTCAAACAGATAGTCCCGCCCCCAACTCACTCCATTGGTTAAACACTGTTGAAGTTCAGGTTAGGAAACTGACAGAAATACAATGGAAGTCTATAGGATGAGCTCACTAATATATAGTCTAAAACTAAAACTAATTTTCATCACTTGAAATAAAATAAACGTTAAATGAAATAACATATTTAAAAAAAATTAAACTTATTTAAGCTAGTTGCCAAGGCAACATTTCTCATTTTTGTTTACTTTAACGATTAAAACTAAACTGAAATAAAATTAATAAAAACTATATATAGGCGTACAAAAAAATTACAAAATAACTAAAACTTTAACTAAAATTAAAATTAAAATATAAAATATAAAAATAAAAACATTCAAATTATGAATAAAAAATTATAACACCGTCTCAATGATACTACAATAACACTGGTGTGCTAAATCTGACAAAACCTCCCTTGAGGACGTCATCACTAGACAATATTATTATGAATTATTACGTTTTTTTTTTTTTTACATCTTTAAAAATGCAAAACATGTAGTTTTAAAGTTACTGTTGGTTTGAAGTTATTACTATTAGTCTTACATAAAAATGAAAGATGTGTGTGACGTCCTCATTTAGGGGTGTGTGTGATATTTAAAACACAGGATGAAGGCAGGCCGTGTGGTTTGCTCTCACTAAAGCTCATTTTAATTTGATCTGAAGTGGAGCTGGAATCTCATAACATCAGTTTACAGAGAGAGAGAGAGAGAGAGGTGGTGAGAATGAGAAAGGGAAGACTGTGTGTGTGTGTGTGTGTGTGTGTGTGGGGGGGGGGGGTAGATGTGAAGAGGAGGATAAAAGGAGGAAAATGAAAGAATGAGAAAGATGTAGATGAGGTTACAGTCGCTGGGGAAGAAGAACTAAAACCAGGACAAGTGACTGAAACACACACACACACACACACACACACACACACACACACACACACACACACACACACACACACACACACACACACACACACACACACACACACACACACACACACACACGTGTCTACATACACCTAACTATACTCAAAGCATGCGCACGCACACCAATACTCAAAGCATGGACACACACACACACACCTATACTCAAAGCATGGACACACACATGCACACCTGTACTCAAAGCATGGACACCCACACACACACACACACACACACACACACACACACAGGTGTTTAGGTGTGTGTGTGAGTGTTTGTCTTATGCTCTCGTTTGCGTCTCTCCTCGTCTCGTCTATTTCTATGTTTCCATTGTCATCAGTTATTCTGTCAGAGTCTGAGCAGAGTCAAACATCTGTCTTTCTGCCTGTCTCTCAATCTTTTTTATTTTTATCTCTGTCTGAGTCTCTCAAAAGATGGCAAAAACTGTATTTTTGTGTTACCAAGTATCCCAAAACAACAAGTGCAATATCAAGTGAAATTGTAGTAAACAAGAATAGGGAAATAAAATAGCTAGTGTAAAGTAATGAAAACATCACTCTCAGTATAAATGATTCATGATTTTACTCCTAATTTTGTATCACTTTATATTATGTTATTACATACATTTAGAATAATAATTCATTATGTGGACCTACGACCTACTGTTTATGCTATTGTAATTAATATAATTTATTTAATAAGAGTGTACAGTTTTAGTTCTAATTGTAATTCTAGTAAAATTCTGAATTGATTTCTGATCTTAGTTTTTACAGTTATCTGGTTCTGATATTAGTTCTAATTTAAGTTAATGTTGAATTTGAATTTTCAGTTAATTATATATAAGCAATGATTGAAAATTCTAATTCAGACCACACACACACACACACACACACACACACACACACACACACACACACACACGCACAATTTTAGCTCTGGCAGTTTTAGTTCTGTAAACTTCTCCTGATTCTATCTAGAAGCCACTGGAAATCAAATTAACATTTTAGCAGAGATATGCAACGGTGGGGGTCTGCATGGATTATTTTCTCAATGAATAACGCAAGAAACAGGAAACGGATCAGAAAAGATAAGAGATGTTTGAACAGGTGCGATGCTGGAATCAGGATGAAGGGATATTCATGACTCATGTGTGCGTGGTTTTATTTTCATTCGGCAGAGTGAGCCATCTGTCCTTATAGATGACACCGCTCTATTTAATTAGATTTATTACATAACACAGATTACACCTCTAACGCTACTGCTGCCCTGCCTGCCATTTATGAGTGTGAGTGTGTGTGTGGTTCCTTTGTTGACTGTAGATTTTCATCAGACGTGTTGTCCTTTTCTATGCCTTTGGGTGTTTGTGTGAGTTTGTGTGTGTGTGTGTGTGTGTATATATACTTTAGGGACAAATTTGTTCTCAGAAGTGTTGATAGATCTGACTAAAGGACATGCAGGGACGTCCTTAAAGGTAAAACCGTAATAAGAATCGTGAACTCACTGTCATGATCAAGAAACCAGTTTGAGATGATTTGAGCTGATCAGAAGATGGCAACACTGTGGTCATAAAGAGATGGACATGATCAGCAACAATACTCAGGTAGACTGAGATGTTTAAGCGATGCTCAGTTGGTACTAAAAGGCCCAAAGTGTGCCAAGAAAATATGTGTGTGGACCACTATTTGTAATCAAGAATTTTCGTAATACACATAATAAAATATGTCTACACACAGTCCTACCTGAATTAATCCGCACCTCTAAATAGGCTTACTAGCACTAAAACTTGTTGCTATCCACCGATTCATGTTGTGGTTCTAACGGCACTGAACTTGAACGTCACAGCCGAGCGCCACTTGCCTATTTTAGTAATCACACAATAACTTGACAATTTAATTTAAATTTTATATCAATATAGGCCTACATATTCTTTTTACTTTTTTAATGGGAATTTCCTGGTAAAATGAAGGTAAAAAAATATCATTTTATATTTTATTTTGCCTTTCCACGGACCACCTGCAGTACCCTCACGGACCACTAGGGGTCCGCGGACCACAGTTTGGGAACTGCTGTTCTATACCATTAAAGCGGCACTATGCAGGATTTCTGTTATTGTCAAACAGCAAAAACTCGGGGGATTGAGACGACCACCATTCAACCCGAAAAAGAGTCATAAAACCATTCCAATAACTCCGAAGCTGTTCAGTTAAGCTAAAAAAAACTGCATAGTGCTGCTTTAAACCAGCAGCCTGAACCGCTGATATAAGACAGGATGATCATGCTTACATGTGGTTTATGCCAAACTCTGACCCGACCATCTGAATGCTGAAGCAGAAATCAAGACTCGTCAGACCAGGAGACGTTTCTCCAATCTTCTCCTGTCTAATGTTGCTGAGCCCGTGTGAATCGCAGCCTCAGTTTGCTGTCGGTCTTCTTCATGGTCAGCTTCAACATGTTGTGTGTTCAGAGATGCTCTTCTGCAGACTGAGACTGAGACCAGAGCTTATTTGAGTTACTGTTGCCTTTATCAGCTGAACTGGTCCTTCTCCTCTGACCTTTGACCTCAACAAGGCATTTTCACACACAGAACTGCGGCTCACTGGATGTTTTCTCTATTTCAGCTCATTCTCCGTAAACTCTAGAGATGCTTGTGTGAGAAATTCCCAGTAGATCAGCAGTTTCTGAAATACTGACACCAGCAACAATCATGCCACGTTCAAAGTCTCTTAAATCCCCGTTCTGATGCTCAGTTTGATTCAGATCCTCTTCTACATCTACTTCCTCCTGAATGCACTGAGTTGCTGTCATGTGATTGGCTGATTAGATGTTTGCATTAATGAGCAGTTGAACAAGTGATTATTAAAGTGGCCGGTGAATGTATTATTAAGACAGACATTATCATATATTATTTTTATGGATGCATGATAAATGTTTAATCTTTTTAAAAATCCAAAATGTTTTGTATATTATATGTACTCATTGATTATACTGTATGTAAAATAAATGGTGTTTTTGGTCTTTCTGCTGCAAAGCTGCAAAATGGACCAGACTTTATGTTGATAGGCAGAAGTCTATGTAGGTTTTGACTTGGAGTAGAGTTTAATGTCACTATCTAGTAATGCCGGTACACATTGGGTGTTTCCCAAAACCATAAATGCAAAGAACGGACTTGTGTTCTTGGGGAGAACGCTCTTGCTAGTTGTTCTCGAGAGAATGAACTCACAAGGTGACGAGCACACAGAAGCTGCTGACGGTTTGAGACGATGAGTCTGTGGGCCGGTTGGCTCGCTAGCTAACGTTACACCCGCTGGCGCTTATGGAGATTCTCACTTCCGAAAACGTTTGAGCACATTTTCGATTCGCCATACATTTTCGTGAAAATGCCAATATTTGAAATCTACAGAGTTGATTTCTCGCATCAAATGTTCTCAGAAGTGAATTTAGTGATGAAATAGCGTACGAAATTGTAGATAACGACTTACTGAGCTGCCTCTCTCTGCTTCCCGCTCCCTTCTCGAATGCCGAAATGAATGCTGGGATATTTCTGCCGTCAAGTTCACACAAGTTACCAACCGATGCATCCTCGGTAAAATGGGCGTGTCACAGGGTTTTTAACCGTTCTTGCCAAAATGCAAACTTGTGTATTGGGACAGTACTTGGGCCACAAAAGATGACGTTTCACAAGAACACAAGTACAGACTAGAACACAGATTGAGAAAGGCCCATTGTATGATTTTGGCCTGTTCCAAATGAAAGATGACCAGTCGTGTATTTCTGTGGTCGTGGCTCTTAAACGGTGATCCTCGTACAGATTCAGAGACGGTCCTGCTACCAAAGATATCCTGCGATCATTTTCTGACAGTGTCATAAATTCAGCATGATCATCTCTCAGTGTGTGTTTGCTACTACGCCCTACGTCTACTAACTAGCCAATAAAAATGCAACATGAAATATCGATCAAAACTTAAAACTACTTTCCTCAAGCTCCATTTGCAAAATCGGCCTCTTTTCACTAGCCATGACTATCCATATTCTCCTCTTTCGCTCTTTTTTTTCAACCGCATATAAAAACCACAATTCTTAAAGTGTGATTCATCTCGCTCTATTGGTTTACAGTATTATGCACATGCTGATGATGTTTTATTCTTCTATACTAACTTGCGTCGTAGCTTACGATTCAACGGGTGTGATCATCTGGTATGGTTCACCCGGGTTTATTAGATCCTTGTCGTACAGTGTGATTTGTAATGATCTAATAGGATTGCTGAAATTGCAGTGTGTAGCAGGCGTTAGCAGGGTTTCAGTGAATGTATATGTGATGTGTGTGTTGTGCATTAGTGAGCAGAGCTGATGTGTGTGTTTTATTCTGTCTTTGTTTGTCACACTGCATACAGAAAGCAGTGAGACGTATAGCACTTACAACAGAGAAATCTCACCACACACACACACACACACACACACACACACACACACACACACACACACACACACACACACACACACACACACACACACACACACACACACACACACACACAGATGGTTTAAGGAACAGAGGTGTGTGTGATCAGCATATTTCCAGCAGCAGGACGGGTCTCAGAGCTCTTTAAACAGCGTATGGGAACATCACTTGAGTGTCTCAGCACAATCGTTTGAAACTCTTCTCTTTAAACTGTGTCTGCTGGATTTATCACATAACTTTTCACAAGTAATAAAGGAGAAGCGTGTCACTTTTTCAATGTTACTATATTTTCTTGTGTATTCTAGTGTAGTATACATAGAGAATAATGCTTCCATGATGCATTACGGATGATGTAAGCATTTTCATTACACTCTCAAATTATTACATATATATATATATATATATATATATATATATACATATACATATATTGTTTTTTATAAACTCAAAAAATACACCATCAATGTTCAAAAGTTTGGGGGTAAGTGAGATTTTACAAAATAAAGAAATTTATACTTTTATTCAGCAAGGA